>NW_028261381.1:165119172-165354172 GCF_051295495.1 Thamnophis sirtalis | reverse complement strand
ACAACCTGGAACAGGGGGAACAGGCTGAGCATGAGAGACTGATTCATATTCCCCTAATGAACTTTTGTGGCTGTCAGAGGATCTCCCTGTTCTTGAGTCATATACCGCACCTTCTCAGGGCTCTGTCTTTAACGCAGGGGGAAAGCATGATGCTGGGGCTAAACTTCCTGTTCAAGCCCAGAACTGTTGACCTTGGTGCAACAGGCCAATGGAAAGTTTGCGAAGGCGCTTAAAGTACGTACGTCAAGAAATGTTGTAATATCAATCTCTTGTTGAGTCCTATTGTTCTTCGGCAACAATAGAAAGGTGGCTGGGTCTGGAGCTAAAGGTGCCGTCCCAGGTTTCTCTATTGTTGTTGCATTAACTTCTTACAGCTAGCAAAGGAGACCCATAGACTCCTGTGAATCTACAGCCGGTTTTTTCCCCTTCCTTCTGCAATCTGTTGCCTGCCAATGTAAATTGGCTATTATGTAGTGACATATACAGAGAAGCTGGGGCGATATCGTTCTCTAAGGCAATGCTTCTTAATCTTAGCAGGTCGAAGAGGGGTGGACTTCAACTCCCAGAATTCCCCAGCCAGTAAACAGTTTACTGGCTGGGGAATTCTGGGAGTTGAAGTCCACCCCTCTTCCAATCTGCTAAGGTTGAGAAACATTGGTTTTTTTTAGTATAGTATAGCCTTTATTGTCATTGTACGCAGTGGTGGGATTCAGTGGTTTTTTTTGCTACCGATTCTGTGGGCGTGGCAGGGGAAGGATGCTGTAAAATTCCCATTTTATTAATAATAATAATAATAATAATAATAAATGAAAATCTCCATTCCCACCCCATTCCAGGGGAAGGTTACTGCAAAATCCCCATTTCCTCCCGATGAGCTGGGAGTTGGGAGGCAGAGAACAGATGGGGGCGTGGCCAGTCAGAGGTGCTATTTACCGGTTTTCTGAACTACTCAAAATTTATCCTACCGGTTCTCCAGAACTGGTCAGAACCTGCTCCGCACCACCTCTGATTGTACGTCATGTATACAATGAAATTGTTCCGAGGTGTATAGAGAGAGAGTGCATGATGATGTGCAAAGCCACTGCGTTTCCTGCTGGTCGACTGGAATACTTTACTTATTAAATGTAGAATAAGAATGACAAGCCATGGACTTCCTTCCTAGGAGCCACCCAGATGGGGGTGATGTTTGATAGGAAAAAATGCCAAGACCATCATAGGGACAACAGGACAACTCTTCCAATGCATAGCTAATTTATTGTGTTGTCCTTTTCTGCCATCACATTGAACAATGCTCTTACATCCATGCACATAAAGAGGTGCAGTGGGCCAAATAAACTGTTTCTTATTCAGGTGGGTTGGAATTTACCCTAACCCTGTCTTACTGCCCCATTTATCTCTATTTACTTCCTTTGTTCGTATTTATGATCTTTTTTTTTTAAAGAATAGAATTCTTCATTGACCAAGTATGATTGGACACACAGGGAATTTGTCTTCAGTGCCTATGCTCTCGATGTGCATAAAGAAAAATAAAATAGAATACATTCATCAAGAATCATAAGATACAACTTTCTTATCTTGTACATGTTTGACAAATAAATAAATAAATTTCAGGTGATGAATCTACAAAGAGATTCACTCCCACTTCTATGGGTGTCTACTCCCCGATATCTGGGCTCTCGCCACTGGTGAATTCTAAACCCAGTTCAACAAAATCTGATGGCTGTGTTTGATCGAATATGTAGTTCTTATCCTGAGTTGAGATGATGGTTTGGTTCATGTAACTAGGAGGATACCAGTAACAGTTAAATGTAACTAACCAACCATGTTGTACCTGGGTATATAGAGCCTGTTGTATAAAGCACAGTGATTGTTTCTATCCAGGGTTAGAAAGGCCGGCTGTGTTTTAAATAAGATTAGTTGAAAGACCAGCACAGTGTTTTCTCAACCATGGCAACTTTTAAGACATCTGGACTTCAACTCCCAGAATTCCACAGCCACCCATGCTACCTGGGGAATTCTGGGAGTTGAAGTCTATATGTTGCAAAGTTGCCACGGTTGAAAAAAAAATAGGTTTAGTGGATGCATTTACATCATGTCGGTAATTTGGATCATTGTGCAATCCACAAAATGGATTAATTCACTAACCGAATGATATCACATAGGGGTTTTTCTGGTATCGTTTTCTCTGATTTGAGAAAGGAGGAAAAAACCAGCCATTTTGAATCCACTGGATTCTCACCAGCACTTCTGTCCAAACAGAGTGAAACCAATTGGGGTTAGCTTCCTCCTGACAGGGGTAGTGACCACACTTCAAGGTGTGGTAAAAAAAAAAAATCAAGATGACGGTGACAATCGTGTGATCACTGCGGGGATTGTACCATTGTAGTCTCTGTCTTGACTTTTTTTGTTTTGTTTTGTTTGAGTACCCCATCAGGAGAAGCCTACAGCAGAATTTCAAAGCATACCTTTGACAACAAGGCATCCAAGAATGCATAGCAGTCCTTTTGAGATCAGTGTTTTTCAAACTTTAAGATGTATGGACTTCAACTCCCAGAATTCCCTGGTGAACTTGCTGACTGGGGAATTCTGGGAGCAGAAGTCCATACATATTAAAGTTGCCATGTTTTGAAAAACAGTGGTCTCCATACTTGCCATTCATTCACATAACGCATTTCCTAGACATGGGAGGGGTAATGACACCCAAATAGCACATCTGATCATTTGCCCTCTTTTTACATGACTCCGGTCTCATAAAAACCAAAGAACTCAAGATAAAGTCATCCAAAGACCATCCAGTAAAAACATTCAGCCTTAGACTTCAGAAAACACTTAAAGAAATCTACTCAAATATAACTCCCAAGATTTACTGAGATATATCTATAACAAATATGAACAGAAATGGTAATTCAAAATGTATCCCTTTTGGTGGATGAATGGATGGACTTTAAGCTTTTTTTGTATGTGGAACTACATTTATATTTGATACATTTATTATTTTTACATTTATTCTTAGAGTTATCTTTATTTCGTATTTACTATCACCCATAACAGGGGGAAATAAATCCGTAATTTATAGTAGGTCATATCTTCTTGATCTCTTGTGAATCTTGGGAGAGAAAGTATAAAAATATATTCACACTATATATTTACACTGCATATATTTATATATTCTATATATTTACACTGCAAATACAACATAATTTATTTTGATAACGACACAAAGAAGCAAGTATGTGTCTGTATATGTGCTTGTGTATTTAAAGGGAATGAAACATATGTGAATCTCACAATAATATTTCTAGAATATTAGAATAATTCCAATATCTCTTGGAATATTTTTAGAAGGATTGTCTTTTGTGAAGTGTGGTGGATTAGACCATGTTTTAAGTTTACTTATTTTATTAAGAGTAGAGATTTGGTAGAATTTTTGTGTTTTGTTTTTTTTAAAGGATAAAGGGCTAGATCAGAATTGTGTGTGAAAGATATGAAAAAAGGAACAGATGTCCAAGCAGAAAGTGATCGATAGGAAGACAAGAAGAACAGATTGGAGAAAAAGAGGAGGAGGAAAGAAAAATCTTTCAGGGCGCGCGCGCGCTCACACACACACATACGCACGCACACACTGACACCGACCAGCCAGGGTTTCCTGAAGTAATTTATGTAGAAGCAATCCACATCGATTCTAGTGGAATTTATTTAACTGCTGTGGTGGAGAGGTGGTGGGAGAGAGAGCAAGCAAGCGTTATGCCTTGCTGTTAACCACGTTCGGCTAATCGGGAGTTCGTAGGCCGCAGTGTCAGTGAGCCAATCTGACGCGAGGCAATATATTAAAAGCGGTTCTTTAGAAATGAGGTGGGGCTTGGCGTGGTGAGGGTGGCCATTGATTCAGCTGGAAGTCTCCATGTGTGTGATGGGGGGGGATGGAGGGAAGAGAAGGAGGGCAGAAAAGAAAGAGAAAGGAAAGGAAAGGAATCAGGGAGGAAAGAGGAGAGGAAGAAGATAAGGAGAGTGGGAGGAAGAAAAGAAGAGAAGGAAATGAGGGAGGGAGGGAAGAAGAAAAAAGAAAATAAAAGGATTGGTTGCAGAAAAGGAAATAAGAGATAATAGAAAAGATGGGGGAAAGTTACCAAAGGGTTAAGAGAATGGATATATAGATTAAAAAAAAGAAAGAGAGGAAAAGAGAGGAAGGAGAAGGAAAGGAAGGAAAGGGAACGGATGGGAAGGGAAGGGAAAGGAAAGGAAAAAGGAAAGGGAAAAAGAAAGGGAAAGGGAAAAAGAAAGGGAAAAAGAAAGGGAAAGGGAAAAAGAAAGGGAAAAAGAAAGGGAAAGAGAAAAAAGAAAGGGAAAGGGAAAAAGAAAGGGAAAGGGAAGGGCTCCCCGCCATTCCTTCTCTCCCTGTTTTCCTCTCTTCCCTCCTTTAGAAACGCGAGTGGCTCTCCTGAGAGTCCACGAGGCACCACCAGCCGCGCGCCGACCTGAACCCGGACCGGCGGAGACTTGGGCGGCGGGGCGCGCTAGGCCGGCGGCGCTTCTTCGGACGGGGCCTGCCTTTTCCTTCCAGGTGTCTCAAGCGGGTGATTTACGGGGGGGGGGGCGAAGGACGCGTCTTCCTCCTCTTCTTCCCTCGGCCTCCGTGTCGAGAGCGGTGCCGGCGGTGTTTAATTAGGGCGGGCGAGTGGCATCTTTTAGTTCCAGTCGATGCCCTATTGAAAAGCCGTTAATAGCATGCAAATTGTCCCCCAGCCTTTACAAGGTTCTGGTAAATAAAGATTTAAACACTCGCCACAATTGGCTCTTTAAGTACCCCCGTTGTTCACTCTAATTGACCGTCCTGTTTTATTTCCGATGCTGCTAAATAAATAATAATTTAAAAGGTGGAGAGGAAAGAGCGGGTGGGGGGGGAGGGGGACCCACAGCAACCAGGAGGAAAGTGGAGCCGCTCAGGATCCAAAGCGACCTTGAAGGACTCCAGGAGACGGAAGGGTTTTGAAACACTCCCGCCCCACACGCAGACGCACCCCGAGTTTCTGCGTGGACTCAAGAAATCAGCCCGACCGCTTTATTCTTGAGTAGTCGTGATCCTAAGCATTGGGAAAATTACATGTACGGTTCACCCGCTCCGAGGCATTTTAAAAATGTGGTGTGGGGGTTTGCGTAGGTTTAAAGAACTATTTAAAGGATTATTGGTGCTGGAGAAGACTCCTGCGAGTCCCTTGGACTGCAAGGCGATCCAACCGGTCAGTCCTAGAGGAGGTCAACCCTGACTGCTCTTTAGAAGGCCAGATCCTGAAGATGGAACTCAAATACTTTGGCCAACTAATGAGAAGGAAGGACTCATTGGAGAAGAGCCTAATGCTGGGAACGATTGAGGGCAGAAGAAGGAGAGAGAGAATGAGATGGCTGGATGGAGTCACCGAAGCAGTCGGCGTGAGCTTAAATGGACTCCAGAGAATGGTAGAGGACAGGAAGGCTATCCATGGGGTCAAGTTGGATCAGACAGACTTCACAACTAACAACAGGATTACGTCCACCCTGCTTTTAAAAAAAAATCAGGCCTGGGAGCAAGCAAAGCCGAATCCTGTATTATTTCTGTATTTGTCTTTTGGATATTTCGCCTTGCAGTTTCTAGTTCCTTGTTGCCAAGAATCACGATTTGAAGCGAACGACCGCAGTCGGGAGTTTTAAAAAATACAAACCAAATTTGATTTCATCCGCATCAATTAAAATCAAGGCGAGGAAAACAAGCAAGTTTGCCATCCAAGCTTTATTCGTGGTGAAAACATTGCAACTCTGTGATACCATAATTTGGGGAAAGTTTAGGAGAGGAGTCTCCCTTCCCCCCCTCCCTCCCCCGAATTTTGCACTTTTGAAGGATGGGGATTCTTAGCTCCTAGCGACTCGGTTAGATTTACTAGGAAGCCAAAACTGGTTGGTATCATTTACAAGCCAATTCGGACTCCGGGCCTATATTTTCACCCTCGCTTTTCGCCTCCTCAAACTGACAGCTCCTCCTTTGGTATCCGAGGCTGCGTTTCTCCCAGCCGGTTATTTGGGCGCAAACAAAGGAAGCGGACTGAATTTCCAAGAGGAAAATCCGAGCCACCTAACACAGCTCCTCTTTTACAGCAAAACGTTTGGATGAAGAAGCCAACGAAAAAGTGCCTACTTTGCTTAAAAACCTTATTCCCCCCTCCACTCGCCCCTCTCTTACACACACATACTCACACACTCACATACTCTCACACTCACATACTCCCACACTCACACAAACAGTTTCTAAATTTGTCTGGGTCTTACCTACCTCGCGGTGCTATATAAGTATCTAAATTTTAACTGGGAGCGGAATGGTTGGAAAATTGAACGACTGGAACGAAACGAAAGCAAACCGGGCCATCACTGATTAACAAAGCAATGTTTAAGTATTTTAAACAGCGCATTAAGCTCTGATTCCATAGATTTGTGTGCCGATCTTTCTCGGCTCCGAAGGGAATTTCTCCGGATAGCGTTTTAAGAAACCTGACATGTTTTGAAGTTATATTCAACAAACAAAGAATAAATACGAAATAAAACTGAAGCAAAATACAGTGCCTGCCTGCCAGCCTTCGTCTGCAGTTTCCCCGTCCAGCTTCCCTTCCTTGCGGTCTCTAAAGCGGACACTTCAAGAAGGGGAAATATCGGAGGCCTATGAACCTGGTTCTCTTCCCCAGATGGAAGAGAAGTTGGCCGCATCTGAGATTTCTTAGTCACCCTAGTCCTGCAAATAAATTGCAACTCCCTTCGGACGAGCAAATGCGAAGCCAGAGTCTTGGGGATGCTTAATAGAGAATTCTTGTTTTGGAAACCGATTTGAAAAGGGTTCTGACTGGTGCCAGCCTCCGTCTCTGCAGAAATAGATGTTTCTGAAAAGGACGAAGCAACCCCCTCCTATTATTCCCCCTCTTTTCTTCTTCGTAGTATACCCATTGGGGAAGTCAAATCGAATTTATTTTATAGTCTAATTAAATTTTTATTTTGTTTTATTTATCTCCCTCCTCCTCCTCCTCCTCCTCCTCTCTCTCTCTTTCACTTCCAACCAGCCTACCTACCTACCTACCTTCCTTCCTTCCTTCCTTCCTTCCTTCCTTCCACCAGTTTTCCCAGCCTCCCCTCAGTCTGCAGCTATTTCTTTTCTTTCTCCTTTCTCTTCCCCACAACTACCTATTAGGCATCCAGAAGATATCGCCGACGTGGGGGCCCCACCACTTGGATGAGCCCAAAGATCTCAAAATGCAAAGCCCTCCGTCCTCCGTCCAACCCCAAAATAATTTCAAAGACATCCCCCCACACACACGCACGCACACCTCAGTCTGCTCCCAAATAAATACATTTATCACCTAAGGCGGAGGAAAAGAGGTCACTAGGCGAGAAGGGTGTCCTTTTCTTCCCGCAAGAAAACCAAGTTTAAAAACTCTGACTTTTAAAACACTTTCATTTTTTTAAAAAAAATGCCCTCCCACCCACCGCCGCCACCAAAACCACATAGCCACGCACGTTCAGTCAACACAGTCGCCGAGCCACAAACCCAGCCACCCGTGGATGGTTTATCCACCCCATTTGTCCACCCAGAAAAAATGGGTTAATTGAATAAAGCCACGGTTAAATTAAGCATGACGCGCGAACTCCGACTTCTCCGGGTATTTCTATACCAGGCGCGCTTTCCCGGGAATAGGCCTCTCTTGAATGCGACGGGAGTGAATTTTAAGCAGAGCGACCCGGGGTCGGACAGCTCCTCTAGGGGTGGTTCCTTCTTCACCCCCATCCCCAAGGCTTTTTTGGGACGGAAGTGTCCGAGATTCCTGAAAATCTCAGCAGCGGCAAGAGGCTCAGACCCGGCGTTCACAAATAATCCTCTAAGGATTGTTTATTATTTATTCATTATTTATTTAGTTTGTCAAACATGTACGAGATAACAGGTATAAGTTATAAACATGGATATGAACACAGAAAATGGGTACGAATAAATGGGGACAGTAGGACAGGGGCGGTAGGCACGCTGGTGGACTTATGCATGCCCCCTTTATGGACCTCTTAGGAAAGGGGTGAGGTCCACGCTAGATAGTTTAAGGCAGTGGTTCCCAACGTGCCCAATTTGATTTTTAATGGGGACAATTTGAACCTTGTTTAAACCAAGTTAATGGCCTTTTAGGCTTCCTCCCCATGAGTAGAGTTTGCCGGCTGGCGGACCCCCCCCCCGGGGGAGACCCTTCTCTGTTGCTGCTCCGGCCCTCTGGAACGAGCTCCCCGTGGAGATCCGGACCCTTACTACCCTCCCGGCCTTCCGTAAAGCTACTAAGTCCTGGCTGTTCCGGTAGGCTGGGGGGCTGTTAAAGCACCCAGCCCCATCTTAATTGTGACTGTTGTGGATTTTAAAATTGTTGTATTGTCTTATTTATTCCCTCCCCTGTTTATTGTGAGCCACCAGGAGTCCTTCGGGAGTGGGTGGCATACAAAACCAATAAACCTAAACCTAGAGTTTATTTTTTGAGTAAAGTAAGAATTATATGTTTTGGGGGGGGGGGAGAGATCAGGATTTTAGAGATGCTTAGGTGGGGCATGGCCAAAAAAAAAGGTTGGGAACCACTGGTTTAAGATTAAAGTAATGGGGGTTTGAAGATGTAACAACAGAGTCGGATAGTGCGTTCCAGGCGTTGACCACTCTGTTGCTGAAATGCATTTTCTGCAATCGAGTTTGGAGCGGTTTACCTTGAGTTGGTACCTATTGTTTGCCCGAGTATTATTGCGGTTGAAGCTGAAGTAGTCGCTGACAGGTAGGACACATTGTAGCAGACAATTTTGTGTACTACACTCAGGTCAGACCGTAGTTGTACGTTATATAGTTCCAGATCTGTGGAGCGGGGCGATCTTACAGGCTAAAAACCAGCAGGGTTACATCTACACAGTCTGTTAATTGTGTGAGATCAGAAGGCATATTCATTTTCAGGCACCTCCGTCTTTTTTACGTAGTAGCATGAGATACCGCTCCTTGATTTACCTGGAGTCGACAATCTCTATTTGCGTTGTTGTTTTGGTAGTGGTTTTAATTGTTACAACGGCCCAGCGTCTCTGGTTTGCATTTGGGGTGGGGTGGAAGATATATCCCAGTGTTTCTCAACCTTGGCAACTTGAAGATGTCCGGACTTCAACTCCCAGAATTCCCCAGCCAGCTGGCTGGGGAATTCTGGGAGTTGAAGTCCGGACACCTTCAAGTTGCCAAGGTTGAGAAACACTGATATATCCCATGAATTGAACGAATAAACACTAACTTTCCCTATAGTGATTGTGGGGAAATCGTCTTACTTTACTACACAGGTTTGACTGCTTAGGAATGAAATCCGCTGACTTTCATAGGACTTGATGTGGTCAGGGAAATGCGCACGGAATTGCAGAGCGAAGCGAGAAAGCAATGCCGATGAATATAATATTGAGTTGAAAATGTATTTGAATGGTAGTAATAACATTGAGTCCATTGCCTTGAAAATGCAGGATGTAAAACACTAACAGTTGATGTGACAGGCTACGGTTGCTACTTACCATACTACGAACGGCTACTACTACCACTAATAGAAACTATATATTTTCCTAGCAGCTCAGTCCTATATACGTGCTTAAGCAGCGGTAAATCAGGCGGCGTTGAATTGGGTTAGCGCCCGGCTAAGGTTTCCTTCGATTGGCGTTTATCGCTTATTTACTTGGGACTAAATGCCAATTAAATCGCAGATAGGATCCAGGGAGCCGTGGCTGGAGGATGGGGCTCTGAACGTTAAAATTCAAAGGAAGCAAGATAGATCTGGGGAGCATTTGAAATTCACCGGGAAGACGGTAATACATCTTTTGAAAACATCATAATGATGTTAAAAACCAGAAAGCGTCCGGTAACACTTTTGAAGACCAGCAAATTTCATTATAAGGCAGGACAACCGGTATAAACCTGACAGCTTATAATGAAGTGTTTCCTCTTGACAGATGCTACTAGACGTTTTCTGATTTTTGGCTACCGTGGAGGAACAAAAATCTCCCACACAGGCCTGCAATAATGTTTAGGGATCGAGAGACGAGGATTTGCGGGTTTTGTTTTTTTAAAAACGAAAATGAAAAGGGAGTTCTTAAAAAAATAACTTCGCGAAGACAAAGTAATATCCTAATCTGTTGCAGGCTACAGGGATAAAATAAACATATGTGCAGGCCTTTTCAGTACTTGATAGCAGAGAATCACAGATAAAATTAAGGGTAGTTTTATTATTTTTAAGCTCCCAATTTCAGCTGGCCGGCACCGGCGCCAAAGTATTTGTGAATTAGTAAAGATCGTGTGCGTATGTTAAAACTCTTCTTTTTTCCCCCCACCCGACCAAAACATAGAAGGAGTCATTCTTCCAGACCCTCTTCGGCAGCGGCTGTCGCTGGTCGCCAGGGATTTACTCCCCAGTAGTAGTAGGAAAATCAGCTCCGCTGATTTTCTTTTTCCACGCCTCCCTCCCTGGAAAGAAACGCGGCCTGGGCCACCGGCTCGCAGGCGAGTTGTATTATAGGATCCTAGATCTGTTGGAGGGATTTTGGAATCATTCTCAGAGTGAACGTGTATTCCAGAAGGCCCAAGTTGTGAGGGGAAAAAAATAAAAATAAAAGATAAGGGGGTGGAGAGGAAAGGAAAAGGGAAAAAAGGAGCATAAAAAGAGAAAGAGAGGGAGGAGAGAGACACAGAGAGAGAGACAGACAGAGAGTGAGAGACAGAGATATAAATAAGGCAGGCAGACAGGCAGGCAGACAGGGAAAGAAAGAAAGAAAAAAGAAAGAAAGAAAAAAGAAAGAAAGAAAAAAGAAAGAAAGAAAAGAAAGATAAAAAGGCAGACAGGGAGGGAAAAAAGAAAAAGGAAGAGAAAGAAAAGAAAGAAAGAAAGAAAGATAAAAAGACAGGCAGACAGGAAGGCAGGCAGGGAAAGAAAGAAAGAGAGAGAGAAAGAAGGAAGGAAGGAAAAGAAAGAAGAGAGAGACATAAAAAGGGAAAGAAAGAAAGAGAAAGAAAGGAAGGAAGGAGGGAAGGAAGGAAAGAAAAGAGAAGAGAGAGAGAGATAAAAAGGCAGACAGAGAGGGAAAAAAGAAAAAAGGAAGAGAAAGAAAAGAAAGAAAGAGAGAGAGAGAGAGATAAAAAGACAGGCAGACAGGAAGGCAGGCAGGGAAAGAAAGAAAGAGAGAAAGAAGGAAGGAAGGAAGGAAAAGAAAGAAGAGAGAGACATAAAAAGGCAGGCAGGGAAAGAAAGAAAGAAAAAGAAAGAGAAAGAAAGGAAGGAAGGAAGGAAAGAAAAGAGAGAAGAAAGAGAGACATAAAAAAGGCAGGCAGGCAAAGAAAGAAAGAAAGAAAGAGAAAGAAAGAAAGAAAGAAAGAAGGGCGATGCGAACGTGTATCGCTCAGAGAAAGAAGGAATATCCAGAATGAAAGCCAAAGAAAGAAACGGAGAAAAGTGACGAGGAGGAAGAGTGGGATTGGTGGGGGGAGAAGAAGAGCGGTCAAACTCAGCGCGGGGCGAGCCAGTCTTCCTTTGGGGAGGGGTGTGTGTGTCAGTCCCTGTCAGATCGAGAGCCAGAGTTGGCATTTCTGCCTTTGCTCGGCCGGGGCGGGGACGGAGGGAAGCCGCGCGGCCGAAAGGCGAGCCCCAGGGGACGCCGTCGGGGGGAACCCAGCCGGAAAAGGCTCCGCTTTTCCTCCGTTGGCACCTTTTGTGTCTGGAGAGCTGCGCGCTCCCCCGCAGACACGTGCGGAGGGGAAGAGGATGAGGGGAGGGAACGCGAGGGGGAAAGGGACGGCCCTTTGGGAGGAGGGGGAGGTGGAGGCGAGAATAGCGGCGATCGGGACTAAGAAAGTGGGGTGTGTGGGAAGTAAAGGGGTAGCCAAAGGGGGCGTGGAGCGTGACTCTCTGGTTCCATACTCCCCCTCCCTCCCATTTCCCAGGGATCTGCTTCAGGCCTTTACAAATCAAGGATTAAGGCGAACAGCTTAATAGAGTTGGAAGGGACTTTGTAGGTAATCTAGTCCAGGGCTCTCCAACCTTGGCAACTTTAAGGCTGGCGGACTTCAACTCCCAGAATTCCCCAGCCACCTGGCTGGGGAATTCTGGGAGTTGAAGTCCTCCAGGCTTAAAGTTGCCAAGGTTGGAGACTCTGATCTAGTCCAATCCCCACACCCAACACCAGACCCTACACACCATTGTAGATGGCACAGATGGCAGTCCAGTCTCTTCTTGAAAGCCTCCAGTGATGAAACTCCCACAACTTCCAAAGGCAACTTCTGTTCCATGGGTTGATTGTTCTCAGGGTCAGAAAGTTCCTCCTTGTTTCCAGGTTGAATCTCTCCTTGGTCAGTTTTCATCCATTGTCTGACCTTCAGGTGCTTTGGAAAATAGCTTGACCCCCTCCTCTCTGTCGCAGCCCCTCAAATATTGGCACACTGCGATCATCTCTCCCCTAGTCCTTCTCTTCCCTAGACTAGCCATGCCACCAGCCTCCTCTTCCTCTCCTCCCCCCCCCACTCCCCAGTCTTTCTCCGGCTGGTGGGGGTCCCATTTGCCTGATTGCCTTTAAACGCGTCATTATCCCGGGTGAGGGCGGCCGGGCGCGGGGAGGTTGCTTAGGCCTCCCTAATTCATCAGCATGTCCCTGATCGATCCATCGATCGATCGATCCCTGGCTTCCTCTCAGCTGCAGCTTCCGCTCGCCGCGGCTCCTCGCCCTGGGGGCTCCCGAGACGGGCCTGACTCCGGCGAGGGAGGGGGGGCAGGCGAAGATCCTCTCGAGACGCTCCAAAGCGAGAGAGTCCGGGCTGAGCAGGAGGGGGGGGGGACGGAAAGATGTACTCTGCGTATAGCAATAGCAATAGCAATAGCAGTTAGACTTATATACCGCTTCATAGGGCTTTCAGCCCTCTCTAAGCGGTTTACAGAGTCAGCATATTGCCCCCAACAACAATCCGGGTCCTCATTTCACCCACCTCGGAAGGATGGAAGGCTGAGTCAACCTTGAGCCGGTGAGATTTGAACCGCTGAACTGCAGATAGCAGTCAGCTCAAGTGGCCTGCAGTACTGCACTCTAACCACTGCGCCACCTCGGCTCCTGTATGCTCAGGAGTCGCGGCTGCTTTCGCCCCGGGAGTGCTTATTGGCACAGCCTGCTTCGCCTTGGTTGGCTTTCGCTGGCTCGGGCCTCCGGTTTATTATTGGCTTCGTTCCATCTCTGCAGAATCCAGACACGTGAAATCGATCGTCGGGTGACGCGGGTTGTGTGAACGCAGCAGTCTTTGAGAGCTGGCTGGGGAAAGAAAAAGGGCGCCTATTGAAGATGTGCCTCCCCCCACTTCTCTCTCTCCAGGGACTCGGAGCCTTGACAAAAAATCTGGAGATGCCAAATCAAGCAAGGAAAAAGAAATGAAATTGCAAATGTCAAAACAATTGTGTCCATTTATTCCCCTTGCAAAAAGGCTTCCCAGAAAAAGACACAAAAAAAATGAGACGTTTATTTTCACTACGGTTCCAATTTGGAGATCTGACAAACAAATGCATGTTTGCCAGAATTTCTCACCAGCCACAATTAAATGTAGTTTCTTTGAGGATGACACCCACATCCCAAATTCCAAGGGGGGGCATATTTAAATAGAATAACAGAGTTGGAAGGGACCTGGGAGGTTTTCTAGTCCAGTTCACTGCTCGGGCAGGAAACCCTATACCATTTCAGGCAAATGGTTGTCCAATCTCTTCTTAAAAACTTCCAGTGTTGGAGAATTCACAACTTCTAGAGGCAAGTTGTTCCGCTGATTAATTGTTCTTATTGTCAGGAAATTTCTCCTTGGTTCTAAGTTGCTTCTCTCCTTGATTAGTTTCCACCCATTGCTTCTTGTTCTACCCTTTGGAGAACAGCTTGACTCCCTCTTCTTTGGGGCAACTATTGAGATATTGGAAGACTGCTATCATGTCTCCCCTAGTCCTTCTTTTCATTAAACTAGAGATACTCGGTTCCTGCAAGCGTTCCTCATATGTTTTAGCCTCCAATCCCCTAATCATTTTTGTTGCTCTTCTCTGCACTCTTTCTGGTGTTTTTTTTCCCTGTTCATTTTTCCTGTTCAGCTCAAGCAGCCAGCCTGGGCTCCAGCTGTTAAGGAAAGACACAGCTGCCTTCTTTTAAAACCCCAGCTGGGTCGTCTGTAGCCTCTCCATAGTCTGTTCTCAGTCTTAATTCTTACTTTATGAGTTTCACCGCACTTCCATTTATAAACAAGGCTTAAATTGCAGCATATAATTGATGGCTTGGCCCATTTGCCAAGCAATCGCTTAATTAACCACATGGCATTCGATAAGCCACAATTTACTGGGTTCATGTGACGCACTAAACCATTTTTCATGGTTTACTAACCACCGCAGCTGAGTTAATGCAGGTCAAAAGCGAACCCATTGAGGCTTAAGGTGATGTGCCACCCTGGCCTCTCTGCATTGTTTGCTGACAAACTAGATCTCTTTCCAGCAATGTAGTTTGCCTGTATCAGAGGTGGCCTGCATGATCAAATGCTTCCCCCACCATAAATATTCCCTCGTAGAACCTGATTTCTTCTTCTCTCTGCCTGCTTTAGAGCAGGGATTTCCGACCTTGGCAACATTAAACAATGGAATTCTGGGAGTTGAAGTCCACAAGTCTTCACTTTGCCAAGGTTGGCCATCCCTGCTATAGAGATTTAATTCTAAATTACATTTCTATTCTAGTCTATTCTATCCTATTCTATTTTACTCTACTCTACTCTATTCCCATGTTCTATTCTCTTCTATTTTATTCCATTCCTATATTCTATTCTATTCTATTCTATTCCTATGTTCTATGTTCTATTCTGTTCTATTCTATTCTATTCCTATGTTCTATTCTATGTTTTATTCTGTTCTATTCTATTCTATTCTATTCTTTCCATGCACTTCAAAGAACAGAGCAGAATATTTCAACTATTGATGGGGGTCAGAAGAAACCTCTGGGGTGAACATAAAGGGCAATTGTGAATCTAATGGCTGGGTTTGTAGAATTGCTGAACTCCCTAAAGGGTAGCTTGCTAGTTTTTTTTTAAAGTGGATTTAATATGTGTATTGTGTGAATGTAAACTATGGAGATAGTTTATAATGCAGTGCATGAAGCTGGTTCAGGGAAGGTTTGAATGGGTTCTTTTTTTTTTTCTTTTTTTTTAGCCATTAGGCCAAATCTAGTGCCAAGCAGGGTTCAGGGTGGCGACACTGGTCTTTCGTTGCTGGCATGTTAATTAGTCTAAATACAAGTAACGGTGTGGTTACATCAGCCAATTTTCTTAATGGCCCTCCTCGGAATTGCAGAGCTGAGAATCTGGGGTGAGGCAGAAGCTGCATAAGAGCTTAATCCGGCCCCTTTAAGACCCAGTAGCTTTCTTTCTTTTCTTTTCTTTCTTTCCTTCTTTCTTCCTTCCCTCCCCCTTTTCTTTCTTTCTTTCCTTCCTTTCATCCTTCCTTCCATCCTTCCTCTATGTCCCTTTTTTCTTTCCTTCCTTCCTTCCTTTCATCCTTCCTTCCATCCTTCCTCTATGTCCCTTTCTTTTTCCTTTTTTCCTTCCCCCTCCCTCTTGCCCTTTCTTTCCTTCATTCCATCCTTCCCTCCCTCCTTCCTCTATGTCCCTTTCTTTCTTTCCTTTCTTTTTTCCTCCCTTCTGCTCTTTCTTCCTTTCCTTCTTTCCTTCCCTCCCACTTTCTTCTCTTTTTCTTTCTTTTCTTTCTTTTTCCTTCCTCCAGCTTTTTCTTTCCTTCCTTCCTTGTCCTTTCTGTCTTTCTTTCTTCTTTCTTTTTTCCTCCCTCCCTCCTGCTTTCTTCTTTCTTTCTTTCTTTCTTTCTTTCTTTCTTTCTTTCTTTCTTTCGTTTTAATGGATTTATGGCTCGTGAGGGCCAGTTTCATGTAGCGATTAAGGCATCAGGTTAGAAACCAGGACGCTGGGAGTTCTAGTGCTTCCCTTGGTACAAAATCAGCTGGGTGACTTTAGGCCAGACTCTCTTTTCTCAACCCTACAAAGGAGGCAATGGAAAATCACTTCTGAAAAAAATCCTTGCCAATTAAACTGCAGGGATTTATCCAAACCATCTCCAAGAGTCAGACACAATAGAATGAAAGTATTCTATTAGTATGGCTTAGCACTGGGATGGCAAATCTATGGCATGTGTGCCAGAGGTGGCATGCAGAGCCCTCTCTGTGGGCACGTGTGCCATTGCCAGCTGCTCTTCTGGTTTCCAGTGCAGCCAGCTGGTCTTCACAGGCGCTGGAGCACCGGAAAACAGCTTGAAAACACCCAAAAATCAGGCCATATTTTGGGCCATTTCTGGGCCTTTTTAGGCTGGTTTAGCAGCGGTGGGTTCCTGCCAGTTCTAACCTCTTCTATAGAAGAGGTTCCACAAATCTACAGTGCCGTTTAGAACCGGTTCCAGCTCCCTCCCCCCGCCCGTCCGGACATCATCAAGATGAAGAGCGAGAGGAGGAATTATGGGAGTTGAAGTCCACAAGTCTTAAAACTGTCAAGTGTGAACACCCCTGGGTTTTTTTTTCTAAAGGGTTAGGGGTGGAAGGGTCTTGTAACTTGACAGCTTTAAGACTTGCGTGCTTCAAATGCCAGAGTTTATGAGCCAACATTTTGGTTGCTAAGCAAGAGCGTTGTTAAGTGAGTTTCACCACATTTTACAAATTGGCCACGCCCACCCAGTCACATGACTGCCAAGCCACTCTCATTTGGTCACATGGCTGGCAAGCCACTCCGACCCGGTCACATGGCCAGAAAGCCACTCCCACAAAGCAGGCCACACCCACAGAAGAGGTTCTAAAAAAATTTGAAACCCACCACTGCAGTTTTGGGACAATTTTTAGCCCTGAAAACAGCTTGAAAAATGGCCAAAAACCAGGCATGTGCACGCCGGCCAGCTGGCCTTCTGGTTTCCAGCACGTACACATGCACATGCGTTCTGGTTTGAGCACTCAGTGTTGAAAAGGTTTGCCATCACTGGCTTAGCATGTTGCACAAAGGGGGCCTATTTGCTTAATCTAGGGTCCTGTGTACAGTGAGAGTCCCTCAACTGAGTTTGTTCAATAATTGACTGAAGCTTATTTTGGAAACTCAGACCAGTTTCAGAAAGCTGATCTCTGGATGTTAAAAAAGAGGGGAAAGGATTCCGTCTTCAGAAAAGCAAGGGGATGGGTTATTTGAAGAAGAAGAAAAGACCAAGATGGTGGCTATGATCATATGATAAGTGTCCCACTCCTCTATTGTTGGCATCACATGTGACTTTGGTGTGAGGTTTGGCTGCCATCTAGACTTTTTGGACTCTCTCTATAAGCACCTCCACAGAAATACTATATATCTCTATCAGGGGTGGGTTTCAGTTGATAATTTAGTAACCCGGTTGATAAGTGAATCCGGCTTCCCCATTGACTTTGCTCGTCAGAAGTTGAGGACTACCTGTCATATGGCCACTGTGACAGCAACAACTTTGTTAATCTTATGGGCAGCCACTGGTTGTGTCTGCGCAATTACCTGAACGTGGTCATTGTATTAGCTTGGGTTTTTTTTTATCCTTTGCACAGCAGATTGAACCAAAAATTAAGCAAATGATTTTGATTCACACAGCATATTAAGCCCACATGTTGTAAGCTCACCACACAGACACACTGACCAAGTTTAAGTGCAGTAAGGTTCAACCTATTTTGTGAAGGCAACTGCTAGTTTGCTCTGAGGTGGCGCAGTGGTTAGGGTGCAGTACTGCAGGCCACTTCAGCTGACTGTTATCTGCAGTTCAGCAGTTCTAATCTCACTGGCTCAAGGTTCACTCAGCCTTCCATCCTTCCGAGGTGGGTGAAATGAGGACCCAGACTGTGGGGGCGATATGCTGACTCTGTAAACCGCTTAGAGAGGGCTGAAAGCCCTATGAAGCGGTATATAAGTCTAACTGCTATTGCTATTGCTATTGTTCCCAACTTTCGAAAGCAGTCCATTCTCTTTTATTAGTTTTATTGTTATATAACATACATACATACATACATACATACATACATACATACATACACACACACACACACACACACACACATTCTTGTAAGCCTCCTTGAATCACTATGTGCAAATAGACAATATAAATTTCGGTCTAAAAGTGAATGTGTTGGGTGGATTAACCCATGACGAATGCTAAATATAGGTACTCTTGGCTTTGCAGTGGGTCAATAGACTTCTGAAGAAAATCCCTATAGCATTTCTTGCCCAGTACTTATTAGTTTTATTTCATTATCAGGTTTTATTACTGTTATTGATGAATAGCTAATCATGATTAATCCTCTATAGAAATCCCCTATCAGGGAAGTGGCTAAAATGTTCTTCTACCCTTTACTAGTTCTCTTCCATTTAAGAAAGCATTCTCAGTCATATGATAAATCAAGGGAAGTTGAGAAAACATGCTGTCTATGTATGTTCAGACATGTGCTAGTATGTAGTGGGCTTGCACCTACAAAAGGCTTAAGTCTGCCAGCAGTCAGTTTTACAGAAAACATGATAAAACATGCAGAGACTCTGGAAAGAGTGCAGAAAAAAGCAACAAAGATGATTAGAGGACTGGAGGCTAAAACAAATGAAGAACAGTTGCAGGAACTGGGTACATCTAGTTTAATGAAAATAAGGACTAGGGGTGACATGACAGCAATGTTCCAATATTTGAGGGGCTGCCACAAAGAAGAGGGGGTCAGCCTATTCTCCAAAGCACCTGGGGACAGGTCAAGAATCAATGGGTGGAAAGCAATCAAGGAGAGAAGCAATCCTAGAACTAAGGAGAAATTTCCTGACAGTGAGAACAATTAATCATTGGAACAACTTGCCTCCAGAAGTTGTGAATGCTCTCCAACACTGGAGATTTTCAAAAAGAGATTGGACAACCTTTGTCTGGAATGGTATAAGATCACCTCCTTGTGCATGGGGCTGGACTAGAAGGCCTCCAAGGTCCCTTCCAACTCTGTTGTTCTGTTAAAGGTTCTGATAGGATCTTCCAATCTAACATCTCTATTATCAGTCTACAGGTTTTCAATCACATGGTATTGAAGGTCAAATGTGAGGATATTTTGCGGTTACTATTCAGTGTGCTGGAGAGTTTGTAAACTGGTGTCTCTTTGGTGTTTTCCCCTCCTCCTCTTTCCCCTCCCTTTCCCCATTACAATCAGTTGTAACTGCAGGCTGCCTAATTTGTCCTTGCTGTCTTTCCTGTTAGATTATTTTCCCACGAACAGAGGCGGGTGAGGGTTTTTAAAGGCAGCGAAGGAAGCATTATTTGTTTGTTTCAGCAATTCCTCCTTCTTTAAAGAGATGGAGTCATCGGGGTGGGAGAGAAAAAGGAAGAAGAAATCAGACCGATAAGCTTCGGCTATGGTAGATGAAACAAACGGGCCAGAAATCTAAAAAAGAAAAAAAAAATCAGCTTAGCGGATCGATCGATTCGAAGCACAAAACAGCAAGCGTGGTATTGACAAATACATCTCCTCAACGCCCCCGCCCCCAAATCTGGGAGGGAGGGAATGAAAGGGTGGAGAGGGGGAGAGGGAAGAGTTGGGAGGACAAAGGAAGAAAGAAAGAGAGAGAAAGACACAGAGGTGGAAGAAGCAGAGTGCATAACCTAGGTCTTTTCTTGCATGCGGTGTGAAATATGGGTGTCATAAACACCCACCTAAAATATTTTCTGTCTGGAGCATGTAAATATGTGGCTGTGAGTAATAAAGAGCAAGGGAATAGAAATGCAAGGTGATCTATAGAAAAGGAGATCTCTCCATCTGAATCTATACCCACAAACGATTTGCAAACTCTTATGCTGTGTGAATGGGAATGCAATTCCTGAGCCACAAGCTGGAAGGCTAGAAGATGCAGGCCAATGGAGTGAAATAGTAATAGTAATAGTAATAGAATAGAATAGAATTCTTTATTGGCCAAGTGTGATTGGTCACAGAAGGAATTTGTCTTTGGTGCATATGCTCTCAGTGTACATAAAGAAAAATAGAATACATTCATCGAGAATCATAACATACAACACTTAGTGATAGTCATAGGTTACTAATTAGCAATCGAATTATACTAGGAAACAAAACAATATAAGTTGTAAAGATACAAGCAACATGGTTATAGTCATAAGTGGGAAGAGATAAGTACTAGGAAGGAAGAGAAGAATAATAGTAATACAGTCTTACTAGGTAATATTATATATAATAATATACACGAACATTAACATATATGAATTGGATCAGAGATTTCTCCACCTCTGGGGATTCAACCCCCCCCCCCAATCCAGTGAAATAAACTCGCAATATAGCCCCAAAACACAGGCAAGAACAATATTTTAATATTTTAACATTCTCTGCCAGGAACATTATGGGAGACAATAGAAAAAACAGAGGGGGCGGAGATAGAAACCAGGCACTTTTATTATAATTTCTCCCCATTTATAAGAAAGCAATCAAGTGGCACCATTTCTTACAGCAGTTTTCAGAAGATCTCATTTCTGTGGCATAATTTCTATAATGTTGATCCCTTGCCATAATTTACTTTTATTGCATTCATTTTTTTTAAAAGGAAAATTGCAACTCTGAGATTAAGTGGAGGATCTTTGCTGTTAGCAAAGATTGGCTGTCCAATCTTCTTCCTCGGACCTCAGTTTTGATAGAAAACAGCTATTTAAGAGGCAAAGAATATTCCTACCCCTCCCCTTTCCCATTAGAAAATAGTGGCTGGTCTAATCATCTCTTTCAAAATGTCTGTTTGGGATTTTATTATTAATAATAAAAAATAATAACAATGGAAAAATAGGGACCTTTAGACTTCCTGCATAGATGGAAACATCTATGGAAACTCCCTAAAACTCTCTCTCTCTCTCTCTCTCTGTCACTAAAATACTATTTAAACCCAATTTAAATGGTCTCAATAATTCCCTTCCTTCCTTCTTCGTCCTTCCTGTTACGGAGGCCTTGCAACTTTTCCAGGCTGCCATTGGCAGTGATGAATTTCTATTAAATAGCACTATTAAATCTATGCTGGAAAACTCTTGACAGCCATTAAATAGCATTAGCGAGATGCAGAACAGAGACTGCATAAATTCTAAAACATGCAAGTCAAAGATGATTTCTCCTTTACTTTGGTTTTGCGCATTCAAAGAACCTCTCCCCGGGTTTTCTATCACGTCCGTCGCTCTGGTTTGGAATCCCGTTGCGATTCTGTGCAAATCCGGGTAAGCGCTCTCACTGCTTGCGAACATACGAGACAATCGTCACCACCATCCCACGTGGAAATGGCCCCAATTCCATAATTCACTTGCTTCTAAATCGAATTGACACGCGGCTACTCGTCCCGAGGGGGTCTCTGTTGCTCGTGAAAAACGCACAAAGGAAGTGAGGAATTGAAACCACACTGGAAGCGTAATTGCGAATTTACGAGTTGGATTAATTCCCACTTTGGGCTTGCGTAGTGTGTGTGTTTGTGTGTGTGTTTTTTGGCAACCTTGGATCTGTGTTTTACATCCTTTTCTTTGCTACTTGCTCTGCTCCCTCACCCTTTCGGCTTGCGGAGTGTGTGTGTTTTTGTGTGGTTTTTTTGGCAATCTTGGACCTATGTTTTCATCCTTTTCTTTGCTACTTGCTCATCTATTAACCGGAAAATAAGGCTCCGTTTTTTAAAACAATTTATCTTTAAACTGGAAGGAGTGTCCCAGCTTTGCTGAGAGTAAAAGGAAGCCAAGGCTTATTTTTCTATTTCAACTTCCTTTTGGGAAGTTAGGTTGCTTTCCAGCGCGTGTAGTTGTGTATTTACACTCTTCTGACGATCGGGATCCCCGGACGCTTGCGTACTCCCAAACAAGCCAGGATGGAAACATTTTACAGGAAAGAAGAAAACTAGAAACCTGGGTAGGTGGAAATTGTAGCTCTGTTCCTTGGACACACGCGTTCCCTGAGAATTACTGTACACACGAACTAAGGCTAGGATCGCGCTGTACACGTGCACATATACGTGGGAACGAGGCCAATTCCAGTAAAGAGAGCTGTTTAAGGTTTGCCTCGGTCTCTTCTCTAATCCTGGGCGGAGACAAACAGAGAAGACGACTGGTGCCGTTAATTAATTCTTCGTCTAGTTAGTTGAGCCGATGGGGAACTTTTGGATCGATGAATGCAGAAGTAAAGGCGTCCCTTTCAGGTTGGTGAGTCTTATTTTTTAATAGGAGACTACAAAATAATAATAATAATTCCCCGGGCAGCGAGCGCCATGTTGGGAGGGGCCTGCTTGCCCGCGTGTGCAACCCAAAGACTATTTTGCTGATTTCTCAAGGCAAATTGCATTTGCCAGACTGCGACCTTGGTGCAGTGCTAGAACGTACCGGTAGTAGCTACTTAGAAGTTCCGTCCTCCCCCCCCCCCTTTACTCTAATGCAAGCAGCCTAGAGCCTGCCTCCCAAGCGACGCCCACGTACTTAAAAGAAACAGAATTAGAAGGGATCTTGGAGGTCATCTAGTCCAACCCCCCTGCTCACGCAGGAGACCCATTCTAGGGATTCGAACTGCCGAGGTGTCCTAAGCACTGACAAATTTTGGTGCCCCCCTCCTTTGTACATACTGTGCAAATCGTCATTGGTTTCTTTTTTTCCTTTCTCAACTTTGGGGTGCTCCCTTTGGGCCTGGTGCCCTAAGCACGGGCTTAGTCTGCTTAATGGTTAATACACCACTGCTCAGGAGCCCCAAGCCCCCAAGTTCAAAAGAATAAACCTGCAATTTGCAGACTATGGAGCTAGAGAGGTGCCAAGGGGTGGGGCCTAAAAGAAAGAGAGAGGCGGGTGCTGGCGCTGGGCAAATGGGGGGGGGCACTGGGGGGCGGGGAGTCATTGCTTGAACTTCTGGACTGGTGACTTTGTGAATGGATGCACTTGAGTTGGTGGCTTGGGTAAATCTTGGTTTGGGGTGCAGTGACCATACCTGCACAGCTTTCATTATAAAGGGGGAACACTTTGTTTCTGAAACCTGGTCTTCGTGATTCAAAAGTTTTATTTTCTTTTAAAACAAACATTTCATCATTCCTCAATCAGTAAGACATCGGAGTACAATTTTTTTGTGTGTCAAAATAGTTCTAGTTTACCACCAAATTCTTGTCTAGCCTAATGTATACCTCTCCCTCCCTCCCCCCTCCCCCCCACCCCCCCTCCCCCCTCCCCCCCACCCCCCCTCCCCCCCACCCCCCCTCCCGACTTCCCAGAACCCGTACACGGTATGGATTTTTAACAAACACAGTCTAAAATCTATTGAGAAAAAAACCTGGTCTTTAGATTTATTTATTTTTCAAAAAACACTGACTTATGTCCTTTACTTTGGTTGTTTAACGTTGACTGTACCACTTAATGCGCACTCCTTCGCATTCATATGAAAAACAAATGGGGAAGTTGGTTTGTCTTTTAAAATCAATGTACACATGCTGTTTAATTTAGGATTTTTTTTAATCAGACTATGCAGTTTGTACAGTTTTTCTTGGCTTTGCTCTTGAGTTTTTCTTTAGAAAGTATAGCTATAAAAATAATCCTTCCGAGCCTCTTAAAGACTTTCTCAAGTCGGTCCTTCAATTTTTCCAAGAAAACATGGTCAGTGTATTTTAGGGGTGTTTGTGAGTTCACTGGCAGCTTGATGTCAGAATGCCAAGGGAATCCTAGCTGTGCAAAGCAAAATAATTTATGCTGATACCTAATCAGATACGTTCATATTCCTGTCTTAACCTGGAGTTCTAGGTGTCCTATAACAAAGCATATAATTTATCAGTCAAAAGCTATAAGTTGGCAATTCAACCCCTTGAGTCTGAATCCCACCCACTTTTGCCATTTCACCTGCATTATTACTGCAATAACAATCCCGTGAGATAGGTCTGCATTCCTTCCCCATCCTCTCTGTAATATGGACATTCACACTGAACTGGAAGGTCCCCTGGACAGAAAACAGCTTACTTCTGAGTAAATGCACAATAGCATCCAAGAGGTAGCATCCTTGGAAAATAGGTGCGGGGATGTCCAAATAAAATATAGTTTGGAAGATGCCTCCCAGCTGAATCCCTGCTATTGCATAAGGATTTCAGTCTATTCTCACAAGATGCCTGTTTTCAATTGAAATATCTCAAGTTTTGAAAAGAAAGTAAGGCAGAGGAGGAAGCCAAAACATAATCCTTTAACTGTGAGTGTATCTCCAAACAGTATTGCTTCTGTCCACACACAGATATGATATGCCACACTTAGACCTGTGATTAACATTTCAGTATATGATATGGAAGAAAAGAGTTAAAACATTGCAGCTGATTTCAGAATAATTTCAGCTTCCTTCCCTCTTTTGGTCATCAATTACATGCGTTCATAAATGGCGCTTTATTTCCCCCAATTTATTTTCTTTTATGACAAGACAAAGCAAGGTCTCTATTTAATGGTTTTGTACCCATAACACTTTCAACCTGGTTAATGAATAAATCCATTTTCTGGGATCTCACAGTACATCAAAACTAAATTGCAGATTCTGCCAGTCATAAATGTACCTGTTTCCTTAAAAACAGAAAGGGAGGGGCACCGTGTTAAATTTGTGATTGATTTACAACATCATGTGAAGTTGCAACCCCAGCGACTCTCCTGTGAAAGCAGTGGATCCTTTAGTAATCCACCCAGCCTGCTGGGGAGAAGCAAACAAGTGGATTGTGGATCGTCCCCAGGATCTTTTCTTGAAGCAAGGAAAGAAGCAAGGAGGAATGGGAAGGAGAGGAAGGAAAATAACATTACAAAGATATTAGGGGGAAAAAAAACACAATAGCCCTGAATATATTTCTAAGATCTGAGTAGAGGAAGAATGTATAAAAGAAGCTGTTGTTTTTTTAAATGTATGATTTCTATCTAAGCCTTCATGTTGCAGTTTGTATGGTCATTTTGATGGTTCCTCACCAAGGGAAAAAAAAGAACTCTTTGACTTCTGACTTCCTTTAATGTATTTGAATGTCTGTTTGCATGAGGATATCCCATTATCCCCAATGTTTGATTCTGGGCTCCATTAATTTGTAAAGTTCCCAGAATGAGCTTTCATTAGGGAAATGAGAAAGATTGTGTCCTCACTTCCCCATCCCTCCCTTACATTGGATTGATGGCTTTCAAGCATGTGGGCTCTGTTTCCCTTCTTTGCACCAAAGACAAATTCCTTATGTGTCCAATCACATTTGGCCAATAAAGAATTCAATTCAATTCAATTCTATTCTATTCTATTCTATTCTATTCTATTCTATTCTATTCTATTCTATTCTATTCTATTCTATTCTATTCTATTCTATTCTATTCTATTCTATTCATAGAATATTTAAAACCCCCAAATCTTTTGGAGCCCAATTGGAAGGATTTTAAATTCTTCTTTGCTCTTCATTACCCAAATACAAACATATTCCAAGTGGCAGAAGAGTAATCTCTTTCAAAATGGCCCAGCCTTCCTGAAATACAATTCTAAATGTGTTGATTCTCCTTCTCAAGGTTTTGTAATTTTTCCTAGTGGTAGAGAATATTCCAAGAAGGCCATTTTTTTAAAAAAAATGATGGTGGTGATCTTCCTAGCCATATTACCTACTTAAAGATGGGGGGAAATTACAGGCCCTTTTTAAAAATCAGCATGCTGTATCAGTTAGAAGTGGTTTACAATATCTTTCTATGCCTGTTTACTCAGAAGTAACTTCATTTTCCATTCCTGAAAATGCCAGCCTAGAATTTCAATTTAAATTTTACTTGGGTCGGAAACCCCATAGAACTTAATAGGCTTACCTTCAAAAAGATTTGCATCAGAAGCCAATATGCAAAGTGTTGGAAAAACAACAAAGTCAGAAAGATTTGGCTGTGAACTGGAGTAAAGATATAAATGCAGGGCGTTTAAAATATTTTCCCAGGAATATTTAATTGCAGAAAAAGGTTTTTGGTTAAAAGGTGGAGGTGATTTTAAGCAATGGTCACTAAAAAAATAACATCTTCAAGGGGTCACATAATTAATTTTAAGCCTTGATTCCTAATATTTTAGAAGCCGCTTTGAATTTGTACCTAGAACTGGGTGCTGGAATGGTATATCAAATGAACCTATAAAGAAATTCTCATGAATGTTTCATTTCTAGGATTAAGATTTCCCAACTTGTTTTGTTTCATTAATCTCAGTTGAAGGGAAGGGAGAGAAGAAGAAAAAAGGGAGGGAGGAAAGGAAGGAAAAGAAGGAAGGAAGGAAGGAAGAAAGATGGCAGAAGGAAAGCTTCCACTTAAACATCTTCTAATTTACTATTTCATGTGTTAATTATAAATAGAAATATCCTCAGAACCACAGCTGCCCCACCTATTAGCAGGACTTAATTATGATAAATAATTAACAGATAAATCTTTGCTGGCTACTCCAGAGGCCTTGTTAAATTCATATCAGGCTTCCCATTTAATTCCCTTGCAGCAAAATAAAATATTTTTTTCTCTCTGCTTGCTTGAGCTCTGTTAGTTTCAATTTCTTTCCCCTCTCTTTCTCATCCATCTTTCCAAGTCCTTGTTTCTTAGAACCATCGACTGTATTTACATCTCCCTATATTTTGATATAAAAAGCTATAAATATAAAAAAAGCAAATTAGCGTTCTATACATAAGCTAGCACACGAAATTAAACATAATGGTTTTTCCATCTTCCTGCTTTTTCTCTGCCTGCTGTGGTATTCTCACCTGTTCATTGTTTTTGTGCTGAGTTTTCACATTTCCTTTACAGAATAAGAGAGTTGGAAGGGACCTTGTAGGTCATCTAGTCCAACCCCCAGCTCAAGCAGGAGACTCTAACTTTCTTCCTCTGATCTTGTTTGTTTCTTTGCAAAACACACCTTTTATTGTCCTTATTTTATTAAGTAGTATTTTTTCATTTACGCACTAAAATGTCCTTTCTTTTCTTTTCCTTTCCCCTTCCCTTCCCCAACCTGTTTCATCTCTCCCTGAGCTTTCCCTTCCCCGCTGCCCGTTGCCACTGGTACCTTACTGGAGAGATAACAGAGATGTGGAAACTTCTCTGGTGACCTTTGAATCAATTTGAAAAAGCTCATTTAACTGATAAGTCCTGAAAGCCACAAAACTAATTTGAAAATACATCTATTAAAATCCCATCGCTGGTGCCTGAGCAGGGCTGGGAGGCTGTCGCCCATTTCTCTACCCGCCACCCTGTCTGCTCTTGGTCGGGACCGTTGGCAGAAATGGTCAACAAAGAAATTATACTTTTAGTGGGGGTGGATGGGGGTTATGAAGGTTGAAGGATACAAAGGGCTTTCTCCTCTTTTATTTTAATGGAAGAGGCTGGGCCAGGAACCATTCATTCCCCCCCCCCCAGGAATCAGAGACAGAATATTGAGTTTAAGTAAATGCAATATGTTTTTATTTAGAAAAGCTGAACAGTAAGGATAGGCTTTGTTGAAGAAAAAACAGAAATCTCAGGATTTCTATTAAAATAATTCCTATAAAAATAAATGTTTCCCTTTTGTGCAGCAGGTAAAAGTTTAAGGTGTAACCCACTTCACATTTGTACCAAATTTTTCACACAACCTTTAACCAAGTCAGGTGTTTAACCTGACCATATTTAACCACCTTCCCCAAAAATAAGAGGGTCTTATTTTCTTTTGACCCCCGAAATAAGCACTTGGCCTTATTTTCAGGGAGGTCTTATTATTTTTGAGGTTCAGGAGGCGGTGAGCATGGTCACCTCATGGCTGCTGCTGTGCTGCAATATTTTTCGGGGGAGGGCTTATTTTCGGGGGAGGGCTTATTTTCGGGGGGAGGGCTTATTTTCACGGATGCCCTCAGAAGCCTGATTGGGCTTATTCTCCGGGGAGGTCTTATTTTCAGGGAAACAGGGTAGCAAGCATCCAAAATAATTAAAATTAAAAGTTGTTTTTCTTTTGTGCAACAGGTTTAACCCAGTTCCCTTTTGGTACACATTTGGCCTACTGCTTCCTTTCTCTTGTCTATCGGCTCGTCACAAGAGACCATCCAGACAGAAACCCAATATTTTTACTGTTGCATTTTAACAATCGCTTTACTCTTCCAATAGTTTCACTACCGTACCAGGTAACACCATCAATGCGCTGTTGATGTTACCTAGTTGGGTAATGAAAGATCCACAGGAAAACAGCCAAGTTCAGAGAGCATCAGAGACCATGCACAGCAAAATGTTTTGGAGTAGGGGTCTGCCATCACCTATCCCTTTGTCCTAGTCCCACTTTGGGGGAGACTATCCCCTGGCTTGAGGTATGCAAAATACTGTATTTTGACGTCAGAATGTTTGGACTTAGAAATGTCCACTCTGAGTTTGGAATACTGGTAATTGGTTTAGCCTCAAGAGAGGGAGGATGGTCTAATTTTGAACTGGATTGTTTCTAATGCAGTGTGCTTCAGCAACAAACTCAGTTTGCAAGGTTGAATTCAGACAGAGTTTAACAAGGATGGGCTTCCATTTCTGGAGTGCAAAAATTCAGAGTTAGATTAGAACAGGGGTGTCAAACTCAAGCACCGTGGGCCGCGTCCAGCCCGTAGGGTGCTTAGATCCAGCCCACAAGGCCTCTCTGGAAACAGCGAAGGACCGGCCTGTGGTGCCTCTGCCAGCGAAAACGGGCTGCCGATCTCCTACAACCCTCTGCCAGTGAAAATAGAGCTTGGGAGGGCTGCTTGTTTCCTCTGGCAGATCGCTTGGGCCATAACAGGCTCCCCCAACACGAATGACATCAAGCTGGTCACGCCTACCCTGGCCACGCCCGCCCCCCTGAGGTCAAATGCAACACTGATGCCGCAGTGGCCCAGTTTCAAGTGACTCTTGTTATTTCTAGGCACTTGATTATCCAATCTTCATGGTATTGGACCTGGGTACTTGAGAGACCGCCTGCTGCCAATTACCTCCCAAAGACCCATTAGATCACACAGGGTCGGCCTCCTCCGGGTTCCGTCTACCAGCCAATGCCATCTGGCTACCACCCGAGGGAGGGCCTTCTCTGTGGCAGCTCTGGCCCTTTGGAACGAACTCCCCGCAGAGATTCGGACCCTCACCTCTCTCCAGGCCTTCCGAAAAGCCGTCAAAATCTGGCTGTGCCGGCAGGCCTGGGGTTGATGAGTTCCCCTCCCCTCTCGACCGGTGTGGCTGTGTGATTCTTGGCTATTTTAACTACTTGTATTGTACTCTGTGTTTCCCTTTCCCCCTTTGAGTTGTTCGCCGCCCTGAGTCCCTCCCGGAATAGGGCGGCATATAAATAAAACAAATCTAATCTAATCTAATCAGTGGTTAGAGTGCAGTACTGCAGGCTACTTCTGCTGACTGCCAGCTGCCTGCAATTTGGCAGTTCCAATCTCACCAGGCTCAAAATTGACTCAGCCTTCCATCCTTCCCAGGTGGGTAAAATGAGGAACCAGATTGTTGGGAGCAATATGCTGATTCTGTAAACTGCTTAGAGAGGGCTGCAAAAGCACTGTAAAGCGGTATAAAAGTCTAAGTGGTATTGCTATTGACGTGGGCCTCAATGAAATCGAGTTTGACCCTAAGTTTTGCTACCATTCAGTGGACAACTGACAAGTTAAAACCATTTGTTTAGTGACTATTTAAAGTTACAATGGCTCTGAAAAAAAGTAACTTAGAACTGTTTTCACACTTACGACCATTGCGGTCACATGATCAACATTTTGGGTGCTTGGCAACTGGCATGTATTTATGACAGTTGCAGTTTCCTGCGGTCAAGTGATCACTTTTTGCAACCTTCTGACCAGCAAAGTCAATGGGGAAGCCGTGTTACTAACTGAACGACCGAGGTAGTCCCCTTAACAACTGTGGCAAGAAAAGTCATAGAAAGGGACAAAACTCATTTAGCAACGGTCTCGCTTAGCAATGAAAATTTTGGGCCCAAAATTGTCGGCGTAAATCGAGGAGTATCTATGGAGTGACTCCGGATAAGGCCATGGATTTCCTAGTGAAACCGAAACTTCCTAAGTTACACCTGGATGTAGAGGTCAAATGGCCGTCTTCTAATTTTAGAAATTATGTCCCTAATCAAGCTGCAATAAAGGCAGTACAAAGGGATGGTTCTGAATGATGTTCTCAAACAATAAAAAGAATGAAATGAGGGCTTAATCTGCTTAATCTGTTGTTTAGAAACAAACAGGCTGTAATTGGTAGGAAGGGGAAATAGCACCATAAATAGCTCTGTGTGTGTTTGTGTGTGTGGGTGTGTGTGTGTTTCTGTGGCCACTGATTTCCATCGCAATTATTAATGACCCAACGCTGGGCCTGTGAGCCAAGAGACAGCCTGGATTTGCTGATTGAATGGAAATTTGAAAACTCGTTAATACCTCAACTGATATAGATCATCTGGAGGAAGATTTAAACTTGGCTAAGGAGTGACTGATGGATTTTAACACCTCTTGGATCTTTAAATTATATTTATCATACAGTAAAGCTAAAATGGAGCTTGCCTTGGTCGCTGGAAAGCCAGGGGTGAGATTCGCAAGTTATCTAGACCGGTGTTTTTCAACCTTGACAACTTTTAAGATGTGTGGACTTCAACTCCCAGAATTCCTCAGCTAGCTTAGGAGTTGAAGTTCACATGTCTTAAAATGGTCAACGTTACAAAACATAGGTCTAGATCAGGGGTACCAAACTCAAGGCCCGGGGGCTGGATCTGGCCCACAGGGTGCTTAGATCTGGCCCGCAGGACCAGCTTGGAAATAGCGAAGGACAGGCCCATGGTGCCTCTGCCTGGGGAAATAGAGCTCGGGAGGTGTTGTAATATAATTCCTTGTGTAGGTGTGGGTCACCCATGGCCCAGTTCATACCAGGGCATGCAGAGCCACGCTGAACCACACAGGAGAAAACAAACTCCTAAAACTCCATAAAATCCTGATAGTTCATAACGTAACATCCTGAGATGTGCCCTACCAATGACGCCCAGGATTTGACCATATATAGACAGAACTTCCCTGAGCAGTAGATTAGAAATTGTACTTTTACAGGCTGTTTTTAATCACATGCTATTGCTCCTCCTGCCTTTGTCCTATCTCAATAAAAGGGGCTCTCAGACCCCCAATCTGGGTCGCTCCATCCCGAGAAAGATCGTGTCCTGTCTTTTCTCCACATTGGCCTCATGGACGAACCACGGGAACATTACAGGGAGGGCCGTGGGCAGCCCTCCCAAGCTCCATTTTCCCTGGCAGAGGGTTGCAGGAAGCCGTCGCAGCCGAAAACGGAACTTGGGAGCCCATTTTCGCTGGCAAGCGCCCCCAACGCAAGTGACATCGAGCTGGCCATACCCACCCTGCCCCGCCACGAGGTCAAACACAACCCTGACGTGGCCCTCCAATGAAATTGAGTTGGACACCCCTGGTGTAGATGCAGAGAGTAGATTCAGATTTGTTCATGAAGATGTCGTCTTTTTATTTTGAGCATCTTTGGTTGATCTGCTTCTCACTGGCTACAACTGAGGATGTTCTTTTATGGCAACTCAACGGAGCTGTTGGCCTTTTGGCTTAGAGAAAACAGGTTTGGAGTCAACCGGTCTAATTCAGAATCAGCTAGAGTTGAGCTGCAGATCCTGAAGCCATAGGACCACTTGCGATTCCCCCAGGCCCTAAGGGATGGCCGCGGAGACTTTCAAAAATTTCTTAATCAGACCCATTAAAAATTTATCCCTTAGTTAATGCTTGCATTAGTTTTGCTTCATGCCCTTGGATTCCTTTTTTTTTTTTTTTTTTGGATTCTGCATTTTATCGATTGCTCGCCTCCTTGAGTGCTCAAATGGAGCAGAGAAGCAGGATATAGATGAAATAAATTGACTAAATTGTAATTTTTAATGCGATTGGGGTGGGGGTGGGGGGGAGAAGGAACTATGAAATACGCAACTCTTTGGGTTTTGTCCTGGTCCATCTCACTCTCTTTTGGAGGATGGCCTCTGGCATGTCAACACGAAGCTCAGGTCCAGCCTGAATCTGCAGAAAGCAACGGACACTGTTCTGCACCAAAAAAAGAGATGGATTTTCAGACTCCTTGGCATGCTGTGATAATTGGAGTAGCCACTCAGTTGGCCTGTTTGGTTCCACTTCATTCGCTCATCCCTCCGAACCCCATCGCTCTTCTGTTTAAGGAAGGCCCATCAAGGCTAAAGCAGAGTTTGTGGTGTAATCCATAAAGGCAATTGCTTTTATTTATTTAGGAGATTGATATCTTGCCCTTGGGTCAGTTAACCGCTAATAACAAATTGCAATACAAGTAATCCTCGACTTGCAACCATTTGCAAGGAGGTTGCAAGGATTTAACAACCATTCGAAGTTATAACGGCAGATTCAGCCCAGTGGTAGGTTCCTACCTGCGCTGGTACCGCTTCGCTTTGTGCGCACTTCGCCCGAACCGGTGCAAACTGGTAGAAACTCATCTCTGATCCCATGACCACCCCCCCCCCCCCGGGACACTGCATCCATCATAAACATGACCCAGTTTTGATCAGGTGAGCATGGGGATGCTGCAACGGTTCCAAGTGTGAAAAATGGTTGCAAGTCACTTTTTTCAGTGCTGTTATAACTTTGAAGGGCCACTAAATGAACTTGTCAAGGTCTACCTGTAGAATTCTTATCAAGAAATTTTTCTTCTGGTGCAAGGATTCGGGCTGTGAATGTTGTTGCTTATGGGGAATGGCATGTCTGTGTGTAAAACAAAGGGTGCGGCTTTGATTACACAGTTCCAAACACCTTCTTGGCTTTTTTTGCCCCTTGTGTAAATATTCCCCCCCCCCCCACCACCACCAGAGGTGGGTTCCTACTGGTTTGGTCCGTTTTGGCCGAATAGGTAGTAATTCAGCTGGACATGTGATCATACTGGTTCTATCCTGGGCGCCGCCATCTTTATTTACTGTTTTGCACATGTGCAGAACAATCTTCATTGAAAAAATGTTATTCCCCCCCTGTTTTTTGCATATATAAAATGATCTCATCCATTACATACAGCATAGCAATAGCAATAGGAGTTAGACTTATATACCACTTCATAGGGCTTTCAGCCCTCTCTAAGCGGTTTACAGAGTCAGCATATTGCCCCCACAGTCTAGGTCCTCATTTCATCAACCTCAGAAGGATGGAAGGCTGAGTCAACCTTGAGCCGGTGAGATTAGAACCGCTGAACTGCAGATAACAGTCAGCTGAAGTGGCCTGCAGTACTGCACCCTAACCACTGCGCCACCTCGGCTCCATACAAATGTCGCTTGGTTACAAGTGTTTTTGCATCCATATTCTCAATTACATTTACAATCACAGAATTTTCATCTAATATAACTAAATACCTCATTTTCATTGTACAATGTATATTCAATTACAATTAATATCTTTTTTTCAATTAACCTAATTCCCTTACATTCTTGATTGTCTGTTTAATAACAATATACCTTTATATAATCGCAGATCCCGATATGAAAGAGACTTACCAACCATTTATATTTGTATATCACTGTTTTCAATTATGTATAATCCCACCAATCAACTACCCTTTATTAATGATGTGTGCATGCGCAGACCTTTCTAAGTGCAAATGCGCATGTGTGCACATAATTGTTTGGGCACCGAATTGGTAGCAATGCCGGCAGGAAACCACCCGGGCCCCCCACCCCTGCCTGTACACATAAAAACTAAAATTGGGGATGTGGAGAATGGAGCAAAACACTTCAACAGAGTCTATGTGTTATTGTGAGAGGATGACATAAATGAATCTCAGGAAATCTGCCACAACTTACAACTATTCATTTAGTGACTGTCCAAAGTTGCAGCAGCACTGAAAAAAGGGACTTCCAACCGTTCCTCGTACTTAACGACTGTCGCGCCATCTCCACGGTCACATGACACTAAACTTCAGGCACTTGGCAACCGCCATGTATTTAGGACAGTTGCAACGTGACAGGGTTGTGTAATTGCCATTTGTAACCTTCCCAGCTGGCTACCGACAGGGCAAAGTCAAGTGGGGAAGCTGGACTTGCTTAACAACCATGCGATTCACTTAACGACTTCAGTGATTCGCTTAATAATGGTGGTAGAAAAGGTGGTAAAATCGGGCATGACTCACTTGACAACAGACTTGCTTAACAATGGAAATTCTCGTCTCAACTGTGATTGTAAGTCAAGCATTACCTGTATTTGTAATCCTGAGCAAGGGGTTGGTTGCAGATCCATTTGTAACAGAGTGTCTGTTAATTAACAGGAGTAACATGAAATATTTATGTAATGAAATTAGGAGCCGTGGTGGAGCAGTGGTTAGAGTGCGGTAGTGCAAGCTAACTCACTGTTCACTGCCAGGAGTTCGATTCTGACTGTCTGAAGGTTGACTCAGCCTTCCATCCTTCCGAGGTTGGTGAAATGAGGATCCAGATTGTTGTGGGTGATAGGCTGACTCTGTAAACCTCTTAAAGCACTGTGAAGCGGTATACAAGTCTAAGTGCTATTGCTATTTGTTGCTGTTAGTTGCGAAGACGTGTGCGACACATCTCGACCCCATGGACAACGTTCCTCCAGGCCTTCCTGTCCTCTGCCATCCCCTGGAGTTCATTTAAGCTCACGCCGACTGCTTCGGTGACTCCATCCAGCCACCTCATTCTTTGGCGCTCAGCCTTTCTTATTGTCCAACTTTCACAGCCATGCATTGCAACTGGGGAAACTTGACTATACGCACTTTTGCTATTTACTGCTCAGTAAATTCTCTCTGAAATCAAATCCTATTCATTTTGATGCAACTCCCTTTCAAGCATACATTGAAAAGGCTGTAACTATTTTAATTTCGACTTTGCCATTCGTCTCTCCTACCTTGTCTGTGAAAACAATGTCTTTGTTTTCCCTGGGAAAATTCAGCCAATTGGAGAACGGGGGAATACTGTAACCCATTTGCCCAACATCCTGCTGATTTTTTCCAGCTTCCTCCTTAAATGCATGCTATTTTGACTTTTTGGTGTGCAAAGGAAAAAGCCCCCCCCCCCCCTGCTTGAGAAATACCATAGGTGATTGCTTTGTGCCGTCCTCCTTAGGAGAACAAAACTTCCCAGCTGACGTTGCCTTTAAAAAATGACCTCCATACAAAGCTCCTGCTTTAGGTGAAGAAGCTATAAATCATGGGGAGTGGGTGATAGATTTCCAATCAAATTTTTCTTCCCACAGCCCCCTTCAACCCGGCTACAGGAGGAGGCTCTTGTTCTCACCTTCCCTTCCTTTCCCTCCTCATCCCTACCTCCGTCGTGATTTCTGTGCACACGGGTGGGTGGAGTAACACAAAATTAAAAAAACAAAAAACCCTCCAGGATGGAAAATTGATCCCTGAACCTGTCAATTTTATTGAACAGCCCCCCCCCCCCCCCGGCCCCCCGAGTAGTTTTAGAAACAAAAGTGTTGAATGTTGTGGCTGGCCTGCTTTGATTGCAACACGATCAAAGGGAGGTGTGTGTGGGAGTGGGGGAGGCAGAGGAAGCCTGGCGAAAAATCTAGGGAGGGAGGGGGAGGGATTGCGATCGAGGAAGGGGAGGCATTGGGTGAGTGATGGGAACTGGGGACGTCTCTTGACAGGTGAGTAGAAAAATGACTGGTTGGGCCTGGATTTGGGCCTCTTGGGTGCAGGGTATTGGAAGGGAAATTGGAGGTCCTTGCTCAGCACAAGAGCTAAAATGTAGGATTTTGAAGGTGTTGTAGCATCTTTGGGGGACAGTTGGCTGGGCTGTGATTAAACATGTCCTACGAAGGAGGCCCAGCTGCCCCCCAGGGGTGGGTTCCGGCAGAGACTACTACTGGTTTGCTCAGGGACGTGCTGTGTGTGTGTGTGCATGCAGAGTACAACTAAAATTGCTTCGGCATGTGCGTAGAAGCAAAAAAACAAGATGGCGGTGCCTACGGCGCTGCCAGGAGAACTGGTTCAGGGATGTGGCAGGCCTGGGTTTCTGCCGGTTCCAGCGACCCAGGCCGCCAAGCTACTACCGGTTCAGCCTAACCGGTCCAAACCGGTAGGAACCCACCACTTCAGCTGCCTTTTGTGCAGCCTGTTCTGCGGATCTCAATTTATACAAACTGTGTTTCTCAACCTTAGCAACTTTAAGCTGAATAGACTTCAATTCCCAGAATTCCCCAACCAGCTTCATAATGTTTAGTTTAGTAATATTCAGGAGTGTCTATAGAAATATGTGGTACTTTCAGAGTAGCCAGGCATTCTTCAGTGGGGTGTACTGAAAAACAGAGCAGGCATGCACACACGAATATGGTGGTGGTGGTCCTCCTCCTCCTTCTCCTCCTCCTCCTCCTCCTCCTCCTCCTCCTCCTCCTCCTCCTCCTCCTCCTCCTCCTCCTCCTCCTCCTCCTCCTCCTCCTCCTCCTCCTCCTCGCCATTGTCTATCTACCGCAGGATGAAGGCCTCTTCTACATGTTTCCAACCAATACGGTTTTGAGCTTTCTTTTGCCAACTGGGCCTGCAATACTTGCTGTTGTCGTCGATCCATCTTGTTTTAGATCTCTATTTTGGAACACAAACATATACACACAAAGATACACATCTTGTTGCTACTGCTCTTCTGGAATGTTTGCGCTTTCCGTTATGCAAGTTGGAGGTTGAAAGATGCGAATGAAGAATTCTGAGTTAGCACACACAGGCAACGTTCACTTCTGGAACAGATTTTAGCAATCCTCCTTTAGATTCTTTTCAATTTAAATGTCCTTTAAATTACAGGGGAAAAAAACAGAATCAAGGGTAGGAGAAAAACAACAATAAATCATTGGCAGGATTTATTTACCTTCTGTTCTGACCTAGGCTTCCCAAGATCATGAAGCAGACTCCTTGTCCAAATAAAACCTCTTTTTATTTAGGTTAAAGGGAATTCCTCTCCAGCAAAGTCCCGGCCAACAGTGTTTCATGAGATTTCACAACCACAGATCTTTATCAGGCTTGGAGAGCTGCTAGGCCGATATCTTCCAAACACCATGCTGTAGCAGCAATTACTTGGCAAGAAGTCAGGAACAGATCTTTACCCTAATGAATTGAACTAATTGTCTCCTGCAAACTCCCCTCCCCTTTCTCTTCTCTTTATTCCCTGTGGGAAGGGCCATTCACCATCCTCCTGTGCCTTTACTCCCAAGTCGGCCCTTGTTCCTTAGCTGTTCCTTTCTCCTGGCAGCTCTGCGCATGCACACACTGGGAACAGGCTCCAGCTGTTCTTCTGCCCCACTGATCTCCGACTCCGAAGGCAGCTGATAATTGTCAGACTCATCTCTGCCTCTGACGCAGAGCACCCATCAGAAGCTTCCCCAAACTCCAGAACTGGTCCATGTTCCTTTCCAACCTCCTCGCTGAGTCTGCCACCATCTCCGCTGGCGGGCCGCAACAGGTCCTGATCACAGCTTCCTATTGTCACTTGAGTGAAGGTACAAGATAGGGTAAATGGATAACTGTCTTGACTACCCTGTAATTCAAGACGTTCATCAGAACATTCTATCTTAGACTTGGTCCTGGCCAGATTGACTTCATGAGCTGAGCATGCATGTTGAAGCACACACAGTGCAATAGCAGTAATAGTAGCAATAGCAGTAGACTTATATACCGCTTCATAGGCCTTTCAGGCCTCTCTAAGCGGTTTACAGAGAGTCAGCATATTGCCCCCAACAATCTGGGTCCTCATTTTACCCACCTCGGAAGGATGGAAGGCTGAGTCAACCCTGAGCCGGTGAGATTTGAACCGCTGACCTGCTGATCTAGCAGTAGCCTGCAGTGCTGCATTTAACCACTGCGCCACCTTGGCTCAGTGCTCCCAGCCAATGTTTTCTGTGCGGCTCTGGATGGTTTTAAGAAACATTTTTCTCATTAATATTAAGATCTAGGCTACAGCCATTGATATTTTTATGTTATTTTCCCCTCGAGAAACATCACTGTGGATAAAGTAGATGCCAGAAGTTGGGACTTTGGAATTTGGCAGATTCCAATTTTTGTCTCTTCCTTCAAGTGTGTGTGTGTGTGTGTGTGTGTGTGTGTGTGTCTGTCTGTCTGTCTGTCTGTCTGTCTGTCTGTCTGTGTCTGTCTGTCTATCTATCTGAAAAACAGTCTGGTGGGGCAGGAAGCCCTCTTAGTGTCAAAAGAGGCATTCCCTAGGCATCACATTATCTACCTTTGACTTATAATTTAAGTTTAGTATTCTTCAATCTAACATTCTCAAATTCTGCTAGAGATAAGACTTTCATCCCCCAATACAGCCAGTGGTTAAGCTGTCTGAAGGTGTTGGAGCCGAACACCTGGAGAATCAATTTTTGATTCCTGGTAACTGCCTGGATACTTCCCTGCATTTTTCTTGACCGCAATTTTTCCGAAGTGGTTTGCCATTTGGCTGCTTCTTAGGACTGAGAGAGAATTATTGGCCAAGAGAACCCAGCCGATTTTTTTGCCTAAGGCAGGACTAGAACTCACGATCTCCCAGTTTTCTAACTTGATGCCTTAAGCACTACACCAAACTGGTTCTGAACAACAGAAGGCATTTTTTGCTTACTTTACTTTGCAAATTCCCAGAGTCTTAAGGAAAGACAAGATTTTTTGACATGTTATTCGATGTTTAACTGGAAATGCTTGATACTTCCTGCAAGCCAAGCATATGCTCCACCCTTGACCTACAGATAGCCTCTTGATGAACAAATGAAATTATGGGTGCATGTAGCCCACCATTATCCACTCTAAGGGTCACTAGGCATCTCTTTCTCCAGCCAGGCTGCCAGAGGTCCCTTTTCATTAGAGACTGAATCTCCTCTTGACCTTTTTCTTGCAAAATCACTGACCCACAGCCCCATACCACTCTGTAAGCCTAGATTCAGCTCCAGTGTCATTCAAGAGAGTATGAAATCTGCAAGCCGTTGCAATAATGTGCATCATCCTTTCTTTTTTAAAAAAAATCCAGAATGAATGAAAGATGGGGTTGAGAAACCTATTCCTGTAAAAGAAAGCTAAAAAAGCTTGTAAAAAGAGAGCATAAGCCTACGGCAGTAAAAATAAAAAAAAATTTGCTGTACGGCTAGAACGAAGAAATAGGAAGACCATGGAAATGAAACCCAAGAAATTCTCCTCTTTACAGTGTTCCTCAAACTTGAGCTGTCCCTGGACTTCAACTCCCAGAAACCCCAATTGTGGTTGGTTGTAAGTCGAGGACTACCTGAAGTGATTCCGTTTCTTCTTTTTCTCCTCAAAGGACAAAAAACAGGGATCATGGGATCTGGTGTTGGCTTTCCACCTCCCATTTTGCACGGGCCTGATTTCTTCCTGGCGTCATTCTGGAGTGTTTTTGGGAGGGTGGGAAATGGCACAGAACATTCCGATAAAATTGTGCGAAGATCGCAGGTTAGCAGCCCGGGGGAATAGAACTTTTTGGGATTTTGTTCTTGGAAACACCTTGGCTAAAAAACACCTTCAGCTCCAATGAACCAAACCAGAGGTGGTATTCAGCCGGTTCTGACTGGTTCTGGTGAACCGGTAGCGGAAATTTTGAGTAGTTCAGAGAACCGGCAAATACCACCTCTGGTTGGCTCTGCCCCCATCCCAGCTGATTGGTGTAGTTGGTCTATTGCTGCCTCCCAGCTGATTAGCTGGGTCTTCTTTTGTTGCCCTGCACAAGGAGAATGGAGCTGGAAAACTGGTAGGGTGGGGATTTTGCAGTATCCTTCCCCCAGGAGTGGGGAGGGAATAGGGATTTTGCAGTATCCTTCCCCCAGGAGCGGGAGGGAATGGGAATTTTGCAGTATCCTCCCATGGAGTGGGGAGGGAATGGGGATTTTGCAGTATCCTTCCCCCAGGAGCTCGGAGGGAATGGGGATTTTGCAGTATCCTTCCCCCAGGAGTGGAGAGGGAATGGGGATTTTGTGGTATCTTTCCCCCAGGAGTGGGGAAAGAAGAGGGATTTTGCAGTATCCTTCCCCCCAGGAGCGGGGAGGGAATGGGGATTTTGCAGTATCCTTCCCCCAGGAGTGGGGAGGGAATAGGGATTTTGCAGTATCCTTCCCCCAGGAGCAGGGAGGGAATGGGGATTTTGCAGTATCCTTCCCCCAGGAGTGGGGAGGGAATAGGGATTTTGTGGTATCCTTCCCCCCAGGAGCAGGGAGGGAATGGGGATTTTGCAGTATCCTTCCCCTGCCACGCCCACCAAGCCACCCCCACTAAGCCACGCCCAAAGAACCGGTAGTAAAAAAAAAATTGAATCCCACCACTGAACCAAACCTCCAATTCCTCTTTGCTTTTTAGGTGATAGTCATGGAGGGAGAGACCACCTGGGTTGTCCTCAAACCAGCAGTGCTGATCCTTTTCTTTATGCTGTCTGTGCGGCCTTGTCTCCTTGTAGCTGGATTCAAAACCCTCCACCGCCTCCCGGGAGGCAGCTCGGCTCATTTGCATTGGTGGGATAAAACACCAATGGTGTCATTTTTCTCCTGATGGGCGAACTGAGGTTTCCCCCTTGCCTATTAGCTTTAATATCACTTAAATATTTCGACAGCTTAACAGGGACATTGATTGCTCATTACTCCAGACGGGATTTTGATGGGGCTGAGAAGATGTTGCCAATACTGGCTGGGGGGGCCAAAGTACAGGTAGTCCTCGACTTACAACTGTTCATTTAGCGACCATTTGAAGTTACGACGACACTGGAAAAAGTGACTTTTTATTTTATTGTATTTTATTCGGTGTGTCAAACTTGTATAAGAGGACAGGTATAAGTATAAACATGGACATGAACAAAGGAAATGAGTACAAATAAATGGGGACGGTAGGGCAGGGACGGAAGGCACGCCCCCTTATGACTGGTTGTTGCAGCATCCGGTTCCACCACAAATCCGCGAAGCCCTTATCCACGGAGACATAAGCGCGAAGACTAATTCGCGCCGTTCAAAGCGCTAAGGAAAAACGCGACCCTACCATGATGACATAATCGCGGAGGGCAAATCCGCGCATTCCCAAGCACTCAGTACCCTAAACCTAACCCTAAACCTAACCCTAAACCTAACCCTAAACCTAACCCTAAACCTAACCCTAACCCTAACCCTAACCCTAAAACAAACCCTAAAACAAACCCCTAAACCTAATCCTAACCCTTACCTTAATGGAAATCGGCTTTCTGCTGCGGCGCCGTTTTAAAGCGCCCTTCTGTTGCCGCGCTGTTGTCGCGGCGGTGATGACGCGCGATGATGACGTCGCAGCTTTAGCGACGTGCTTATGTCTCCGCGGATAAGGGCTTCGCAGTTTTGTCGTGCCACGGCAACATCCCGTGGTCATATGATTAAAATTCATTCACTTGGCAAATGGCATGTATTTACGACGGTTGCAGTGCCCTGAGGTCTTGTGATCCCCTTTTGCGACCTTCTGGCAAGCAAAGTCAATGGGGATGCCAGATTCACTTAACAACTGTGTTGCTTACTGATTCGCTTAACAACTGTGTCAAGAAAAGTCATCATATGGGGCAAATCTGATGCAACAACTGTTTTACTTAGCAATGGAAATTTTGGCTTCAATTGTGGTCAGACGTCAAAGAGCACCTGGATTTTGAAAGGAGGATTCCCCTCCACCCCACGCCCGTTTGGAAATTCTCTTCGCAAACCTCATTGTGCATTGTGGGGTAAAGCCTGGGCTTGCACAGTGCACAAACGGGGTTGAGCAGAGTGGAAGTCAGTGTGCTACATGAACCAGGGTTTGGTGTTCAGACGTCATGGGGTTTCTTTGGGCACAGAGTAGGACGTGGGCTTTGTTCAACTGCGATTTGGTTGCAGCCAATGGTAGGAGCTGGGCTAATCCGAGCAGTTGCTGGAAATGGTACCTTTGAGCCTTTTCAGATCAGTGGTGGGACTCATTTTTTTTTTACTACCGGTTCTGTGCGCGTGGCTTGGTGGGCGTGGCTTGGTGGGTGTGGCAGGGGAAGGATACTGCACAATCTCCATTCCCTCCCGATCAGCTGGGACTCGGGAGCCAGAGAATAGATGGGGGCGGGGCCAGCCAGAGGTGGTATTTACCGGTTCTCCGAACTACTCAAAATTTCCGCTACCGGTTCTCCAGAACCGGTCAGAACCTGCTCAATACCACCTCTTGTTTCAGATCACTAGAGAAATAGCAGCGGTGTCCCAAAAGTCACAATGGCAGCTGCGGCAGTGTGATTTTGTGTGAAATGTGACTGCCATCTTGCCTTTATTACCATACCTTGTATGGAGGGGTGGGCAACTATAGCCACTTTATGACCTGTGGACTTCATGTCCCAGAATTCCTGAGGCAGCAACTCATTTTACTCATTTTACCCATTTTACGACCCTTGCTAACCTCCTTTCTCCTTTCCAGACCTATTTTCTCCTTCCCTTTCTTTCCCTTTTCTCTTTCCTTCTCCTTTCCTCTCTCTCTCTTTCTGTCATATGAAAATTTAATAATTGTATTTTCAAACCCCTCTTTTCTTCCCCCTTGGAGGACAAAGTTTTGTGTTCTCACAACTTATCCTTAAGAGATGTCTTACGCTGACCCCTCTCTCCCCCCCTCTCCCTCTTTCTCTCTCTCCCTCCTTTTCTCTCTCTGTCTCCCCTATTTCCCTCCCTTTCTCTCTCTCTTGCCCCCTCCCTCCCCCTCTCCCTTTCTCTCTCTCCCGCCCTACCTTTCTCTCCCTTCCTCCCTCTCTCCCTTCCTTTCTCTCCTTCCCCTTTCCCTCTCCCCCTTTTTCTCACACGCACTATAGTGGGAGGCTTTTGCAATACAATTAGATGGCGAGGTTGCTTTAGTGTGTGCTTATCAAGGTGAAAAAAAATATGTAGGAAACCCCCCCCCCCCATCTTCCTTATGTTAGGAATCTTCTTGGTAGCATCCCTGATTCTCAACAATTTTTGCATCCAGAAAGCATGCCTCATTTTGAGGCTGCTCTTACAGGCACTTATAAGATTTGACACTTGAAATCAAGTGTCTGATTTTTGCACCTTTTAAATTTACATTTCCAGCTCTTTAACGTCTCCAAACCATTATCAACAAGCCCTGCTTGGCCCTGCCCCCCACCAAATTCCTTTCAGTTCTCCACAATTAACTCTTGAAAATGCCGCAGGGAGAAGAGCTAATAACATCTGACGGTGTATTAAGAGATGCTCAAAAGATGCTCATTTCAAGCTAGAGTAAGCCTGCCATCAGACACTGGAGGGACCAGGAAATCCTGAATCCTTCTACAGTTCCAGCTTCATCCATGCTACTTTCGAGTTAATGTTCATGACTTCGAGAGGCTAGTTTCAATTTTTGGAGGGGTGGGTGGGGAGAAGACCAACAACCACTTTTGAAGAACATCTCTAAGGGGAAGTATATTTTAGTTCATTTGGAACAAATTGCTGTAATGCAATTTTGGAGGTTTCCAAGGTGGCTGGGGATGTTAATATAGAGGTGGAGCAAATTCAAGACTGAGCCTGCACAGATCTATACTTTCTCAGTCTCCTGAGGTTCCCATCTACAAAAAATCAGAGATTTTCTGTCTTGCGGGGTAAACTGCATCTGTGTTTGAGCTTCTTTTTATTGAAATGTCCTTTCTTGATGCTATACGCCTGTGTTTCTCAACTTTGGCAACTTTTAGGTAAGTGGACCAACTCTCAGTGTTCCCCAGCCAGCCATGAAAAAAAAAAGAAAAGGAAAGAAGGAAAGGAAAGGAAAAGAAGGAAGAAAGAAAGAAAGAAAGAAAAAGAAAGAGAGAGAAAGAAAGAAAGAGAAAGAAAGAAAGAAAGAAAGAAAGAAAGAAAGAAAGAAAGAAAGAAGAACATCTACAGGACCATAAGAGTCTAGGAAACATAAATCATACAAAGAAAAACATAATAATAACATCATAAAACAATTTGAGAAACAAAACCCAAACTCTAATGCATACCAATTTTCTTGTTGCCAAGAAATTACCTGGGTGTCTCCATGAAGTCACCAGGAATCAAATGACTCAAACTAGATTTTACCATTTAAAAAAATGAGAGATAAGAGAAACACATTAGTATAAATTGTGAAAGCCTTTGAAATGGCAGTTTAATTCCTCTTCATTTTTCACATCAAATTGCAGGTGATAGAGTCTTCTCAGTTTATTATTGTTTTTTATTTGTGCTTTCGAGTCAGTTTTTGACTCCTGGAGACTGTATAGATCAGTGGTTGCAGTTTTTTTGGGCAAGATTTTTAAAAAGCAGTTTGCCCCTTTCTTCTTTGTAGGGTTGAGAGAGAGGACTGGCCATTTTTATATGTATCACAACCACAATTGAGCCCAAAATTTCTGCTGCTAAGTGAGACAGCTGTTAAGTGAATTTTGCTCCATTTTACAACCTTTCTTGCCACAGCTAGAATAGATTAGAATAACAGAGTTGAAGGGGACCTTGGAGGTCTTCTAGTCCAACCCCCTGCCTAGACAGGAAACCCTATACCATTTTAGACAAATGGTTATCTAATCTCTTCTTAAAAACTTCCAGTGTTTGGAGCATTCACAACTTCTGGAGGCAAGCTGTTCCACTGATTAATTCTCCTTACTGTCAGGAAATTTCTCCTCAGTTTTAAGTTGCTTCTCTCCTTGATTAGATTCCACCCATTGCTTCTTGTTCTACCCTCGGGTGCTTTGGAGAATAGTTTGACTCCCTCTTCTTTGTGGCAACCTCTGAGATATCGGAAGACTGCTATCAGTTGTTAAGAGAATCCCTGCAGTTCTTAAATAGTAACCCAGTTAAGTGAATCTTCCCCATTGACTTTGCTTGTCAGAAGATCACTAAAGTTGATACCATGATACCAGGACACTACAACCGTCATTAATACATGCCAGTTGCCAAGCATCCAAATGTTGATCACATGACCATGGGAACACTTCAACAGTTAGAAGTGTGAAAAATGGCCATCAATCACTTTTTTCAATGCCGTTGCAACTTCAGATGGTTACCTAATTCAGTGTTTCTCAACCTTGGCAACTTGAAGATGTCTGGACTTCAACTCCTAGAATTCCCCAGCCAGCGAATGCTGGAGCCAAGGTGGCGCAGTGGTTAAAAGCAGCACTGCAGGCTACTGCTAGATCAGCAGGTCAGCGGTTCAAATCTCACCGGCTCAGGGTTGACTCAGCCTTCCATCCTTCCGAGGTGGGTGAAATGAGGACCCAGATTGTTGGGGGCAATATGCTGACTCTCTGTAAACCGCTTAGAGAGGCCTGAAAGGCCTATGAAGCGGTATATAAGTCTACTGCTATTGCTATTGGCTGGGGAATTCTGGGAGTTGAAGTCCAGACATCTTCAAGTTGCCAAGGTTGAGAAACACTGATCTAATTAACTGTTGTGAGTTGAGGACTACCTGTACTCTTTTATGATTCCCAGGTTGGTCTCATTAAGCTGCTGAGATATTTTGGCTAGATGGAACTTGGCCTTTGGGTCTGGCTACCTGTTAGAATGTCTATAAATAGTTTCCAAAATTGGGGACAAGTATTCCTCTCAGTATATGTTACTGGGAAATTAAATAAAGGCAAGAGATGGCTGCTATGTTCATATTCTCCTGGTTGAATGTGTTCTTTGGTGAGCCCAACTGCACTCTTCTTAGGTATCAAAGGAGGATAATCCTGAATTTTCCCTAAATAGACACAGAGGAAAGATCAAGCTGAAAAACAATGCTTCTCCATCTTACTTTCTCATAAAATCTAAGATGTCTGGCTCAGTGGCTAAGATGCTGAGCTTGTCGATCAGAAAGGTCGACACTTTGGCGGTTCGAATCCCTAGCACCGCTTAACGGAGTGAGTTCCTGTTATTTGTCCCAGCTTCTGCCAACCTAGCAGTTCAAAAGCACATAAAAAATGCAAGTAGAAAAATCGGAACCACCTTTAGCGGGAAGGTAACAGCGTTCCATGCACCTTTGGCATTTAGTCATGCCAGCCACATAACCACGGAGACGTCTTCGGACAGCACTGGCTCTTCCGCTTTGAAACGGAGATCAGCACCACCCCCTAGAGTCAGGAACAACCAGCATATATATGCGAGGGGAACCTTTACCTTACCATTTTAAACATTTAATTTTTAAAAAGCAGTCATTTTTCCTCCAGATAAACAATTGTCTTATATTCCATAACTCCTGCCATTAATAATCTGTGAAATAAACAAATGGCTCATCCTTCTCTTGCCCTTTCATTGTTGAAAAGGAAACCAAGTTGGCATTTATGGATATTACACCCCTTTCCCCGCCCCTCCAAACCCACTCTGAGAATAAAAATAGAAATGAGTAAATACTGAGGGGGAGGGTGGCTAGAATTCTGATGCTGTTTCAAAGATTAAATGAAGAGACCTTCGCTTTTCTGCTTGAATTGATAGATGCCTCTTTTTGAAGCTTCGGAATACTGACATCACGAAGGTTTATGGTTCAGAAAAATATGGATTTGTTCAGCCCGTGATGGTAGAGCATTTTGACTTAATATCATCTCACTTCAGTAGCTTAGAATGAAAGTAACTCTGTATAGCAGTATTTTTTAACCTTGGCAACTTTAAGATGTGTGGAGTTCAACTCCCAGAATTCCCCAGCCAGCTCTGCTGGCTGGGGAATTCTGGGAGTTGAAGTCCATACATCTTAAAGTTGCCAAGGTTGAGAAATATTGTTCCATTGGGTGCGCAAAATGTCATCTTCTTTCCACGACACTCTTGTTGATCAATGTGAAACTGCACTGAGCATAACAGAGGGGGCTCTCGGTCTATTTATCAGGTCTGACAGGCATTTCCCAGGTAAAGCTGCACTCCAATGGCAACATTTAGCATTCCCTGCTAAAATAGGATAAATAGGAATGATTCTGCATACGGCTTCCCATACACCAGTTCAACGGCAGCGCAGGGCAGGCCCAGAAGCTCTGCTTCTAATTACGCTGTCAAATTTCCCCGGCCTTGGAATGTACTTGGCGAATGAATAATAATAATAATAAATTTGAAAGAGCCCATCGATTGGTCTCTCTAATGAATAGCTTTGGCTTGGGGTATTTCTAGTCGGAGGCCCGAGCCACGAGTAGATTTATTGGGAAGCCCCAGTGGCTGGGTCTCGCTCGCTCGGCTGTGCCAAGAGGAAATATCTCTCCATCAATCTGCCTTCCAGACTTTGGAGCCAAACACTTGAGGACGATCAGAGCCTCACCCAACCGCCGGTGGCTTGTTATATATCTCCAAATGACTTGTTAGAAGGTGTGAAAGCAGAGTCAGCCTTGGCTTTGCCAATCCATGTAAAAATTATTGTTTCTGGACGCTCACACCGGCTGACGGTGCCAACTGTAATCAAAATCGTTTGCTGCTGAGGCTGTGCGCCAAAGCAGAAGTGAAAAATCTGTGGTGGTTTTTAAAAAAACAAAAACAAAACAGCTATCTTATTCCCAGGATGAGGTTACAGATAGTCCCCGACTTACAACAGTTCATTTAGTGGCAGTTCAATGTTACAACGGCACGGGGGAAAAAAAGTTGACTTCTGACCGTTTTTGACAGTTCCAACCTTTGCAGCATCCCCATGATCGTGTGGGCAAAATTCAGATGCGTGGCAACTGGTTCATGCCGTACTTCTGAACGTTGCTGTGTCTCGTGATCAATTTTTGTGACCTTCTGAAAAGAAAGGTCAATGGGGAAGCCAGATTCACTTAACTAACTTATCAACTGCAGTGATTCACTTAACAACTGTGGCAAGAAAAATATGTCTAGGACTAGGGGCAGGGGTGGGTTCCTGCCAGTTCTAACCTCTTCTATAGAAGAGGTTCCACAAATCTACCGGGCCGTTTAGAACCGGTTCCAGCACCCCTCGCCTGTCCGTACCACGCTTGCCCCGCCCACTGCTCAGTGATTGGCTGGCTCACCAATCGCCCCGCCCGCCTCTAAGAGTCCTATCTAAACCTTAAAATCTTAAAGCTGTCAAGTTTGAACATCCTTGGGTTTTTTTTCTAAAGGGCTAGGGGTGCAAGGGTCTTGTAACTTGACGGAAGTGACTTGCGTGCTTCAAATGCCAGAGTTTCTGAGCCAACATTTTGGTTGCTACGCAAGAGCGTTGTTGAGCACCACATTGTACAAGTTGGCCACGCCCACCCAGTCACATGACTGCCAAACCACTCCCACCCAGTCACATGGCCAGCAAGCCACTCCCACCCAGCCACATGACCAGCAAGCCACTCCCACAGAAGAGGTTCTAAAAATTTTTGAAACCCACCACTGACTAGGGGTGATATGATAGCAGTGTTCCAATATCTCAGGGGTTGCCACAAAGAAGAGGGAGTCAAGCTATTCTCCAAGGCACCTGAGGACAGAACAAGAAGCAATGGGTGGAAACTAATCAAGGTGAGAAGCAACTTAGAACTGAGGAGAAATTTCCTGACAGTGAGAACAATTAATCAGTGGAACCGCTTGCCTCCAAAAGTTGTGAATGCCCCAACTCTGGAAGTCTTTAAGAAGACTTTGGATAACCATTTGTGTGAATTGGTGTAGGCTTTCCTGCCTAAGCAGGGGGTTGGATTAGAAGACCTCGACATGTAAAGTGTTTACAGTGTCCCATGGTCACAGGACCATGCTTTATGTTGTTTTTTTCCCATAAACCAGCATTTGCTTCCATTTTTTGGCAAAACTGGCTGATAGCGAAAAATTGATTTGCTTAACAACCATAGTGTTCGCTTTAGGAGCATTGCAAAAACAGTTGTAAAATGTGTTTGGTCCTATAGATGACCCATTTTATACCCATCACTATGTATGACTGTAACGGACAGTTCCACTATGGTTGTATGTTGAAATCTACCTGTAGTCTTACTGCAGTGGAAGGGGTAAAATTCAGCCCCTAAGGTGGGGGGGCAGTGGTGGGATTCAATTTTTTTTACGACCGGTTCTTTGGGCATGGCTTAGTGGGCATGGTAGGGGAAGGATACTGTAAAATCTCCATTCCCTCCCCACTCCAGGGGAAGGTTACTTCAAAATCCCCATTTCTTCCAGATCAGCTGCGATCAGAGAGTAGATGGGGGTGGGGCCAGTCAGAGGTTGTATTTACCAGTTTTCTGAACTACTAAAAATTTCTGCTACCGGTTCTCTCCAGAACTGGTCAGAACCTGCTGAATACCACCTGTGGGGCTGGGGGGGGGGATTCTATTGAGCATTGATGAGAATTGTGCAACCGTTTCAAAAATTAAATAAAAAGTTAAATGACATTTAAAGGCTTCCTCAAAAGAAATCCACTCTTGGTGTGTGTATGTGTGTGTGTGTGTGTGTGTGTGTGTGTGAGAGAGAGAGAGAGAGAGAGAGAGAGAGAGAGAGAGAGAGAGTGTGTGTGTGTGTGTGAGAGAGAGAGAGAGAGAGAGAGAGATTGTGTGTGTGTGTGATATCTCTATTTAGTTTTTTGGGCAAGAATACAAGATGTGATTTTTCCAGTGTCGTCGTCTGGGTATTTAAAAAAAACAATTCCCAACCTAGACTACAAATTCTGGGATCTTCTATGGTGTCATAACAAGGTCTGATCTTTCTTAGCTTTTCACGCTGTCACCTTCCGTGGTTTCCTTTATCAGAGATTTCCCCTTTCATGCCCCTTGTCCCCCCCAATTTTATCTCACGGCAGGGGTTTCCGAACTTGACGACTTTAAGTCTTCAACTCCCAGAATTCCCCAGCCAGCCATAAGAGTTGAAGTCTTAAACGTCCACAAGTTTGGAGGCCCCTTGCCCAGGGGTGAAATCCAGCAGGTTCTGACATGTTCTGGAGAACCAGTAGCGGAAATTTTTGAATAGTCTGGAGAACCGGCAAATGCCACCTCTGGCTGGTCCCAGAGTAGGGTGGGAATGGGGATGTTGCCGAATCCTTCCCCCAGGAGTGGGGAGGGAATGGAGATTTTACTGTATTTTTCCCCAGCCACACCCACCAAGCCACACCAGGCCCACCAAGCCACGCCCACAGAAATTCAATAAAAATTGAATTTCACCACTTCCCCTGCCTTAGACATGATATGGGTGTCATCTCACATAAAATAACTTAAGCCCCCCCTCCCCCAATTGCAAAAAAAGCTTTAGGTCATTTTGTTTTTAAAAGTGTGTGTGTGTGTGTGTATGTGCGCGTGTGAGTGAGGGGGGGGTTGGGGGGGTAATTAATCAGGTGTGGGATGTAGTCTTCAAGCCCCAAACCTTCCTTTCTTTTCCCCTCCGCTCAGGTTTTGGCCCTCAGCTCTCCATCCAGCCTTTCTCTCACATCCACCACATGTTCCGCCTCCCCTCCAGCCCCAGTCACTCTTCTCCTTGCACCAGGTATAAATTGAGCTGTCAGACTTTCCTCCAGGTACCCTCTGGCACCCAGGCAGACTTCAACTGCCATGTTGTGTCACCGTGGGAGTTTATTAGGAGTATTTGCTTCATGTTGTATTAGCTGAGGCTGACTCAGAAGAATTAGATATTGAGTGGGAAGGGAAGAAAGGCTTCGTTTACTTTTACCATTTGCTTTCTTCTTTTCCATTCACACCAGCCTTCCTTCCTTCCTTCCTTCCTTCCTTCCTTCCTTCCTTCCTTCCTTCCTTCTCTCCCTCCGTAGATGCCACTTCCCTCCCTCCCTCCCTCCTTTTTCCACTACCATCTTCCTTCCTTCCTCCCTCCCTCCCACCTTCCTTCATTCTTTTTGTCTGAAATGGTATAGGATTTTCTACCTAAGCAAGGGGTTGGACCTCCAAGGTCCCTTCCAACTCTGTTATTCTATTCTATTTTCTCCTTCCTTCCTTCCTTCCTTCCTTCCTTCCTTCCTTCCTTCCTTCCTTCCTTCCTTCCTTCCTTCCTTCCTATCTTCCTTTCTTCCTTCCTATTCTCCCTCTTCCTCCTTCCCTCCTCCATCCCTCCTTCCTTAGATGCCACTTCCCTCCCCTCTCTCCTTTTTCTACTACCATCTTCCTTCTTTCCTCCCTCCCACCTTCCTTCATTTTTTTTTTACTGAAATGATATAGAACAATGACGGCGAACCTTTTTCTCATGGCATGCCAAAATTGCGCACACGCGTGCTATTGCACATGCCTGTGTGCCTACTTATTCCTTCCCACCCACTTAGCAATAGCAGTTAGACTTATATACCGCTTCATAGGGCTTTCAGCCCTCTCTAAGCGGTTTACAGAGAGTCAGCATATTGCCCCCAACAATCCGGGTCCTCATTTTACCCACCTCGGAAGGATGGAAGGCTGAGTCAACCCTGAGCCGGTGAGATTTGAACAGCCGAACTGCAGAACTGCAGTCAGCTGAAGTAGCCTGCAGTGCTGCATTTAACCACTGCGCCACCTCGGCTCTCTTGCGCATGCACAACCCCTTCCCAGGCTCCAGAGGCTTTCCTGAAGCCTGGGGAGGGAAAAACGGTCTTCCCTGCCCCCTCCCCCGGAGGTCCTCCAGAAGCCGGAAATGGATTATTTCTGAACTTCCGGTTGGGCCGTTGGGGCCGTTTTTCACCCTCCCCAGGCTTCATGAAAGCCTTGGAAGGGTGGGGAGGGCAAAAAACGGCCCCAATGGGCCAACCGGAAGTTCAGAAACAATCCATTTCCTGCTTCTGGAGAGCCTCCAGGTAGCCAAGGGAGGCTGTTTTCACCCTCCCCCGACTTTAGGAAAGCCTCCGGAGTTCATCCCCAAACTTCCGGTTGGGCCATTGGGGCCATTTTTCGCCCTTCCCAGCCCTTGGAAGCTTTCCTGAAGCCTGGGGAGGGTGAAAATGGCCTCCCCTGGCCCTCCCAGAAAGGCAAAAAATCAGCTGCTGGGCACACGCATGCGCGCTGGAGATGCCACCAAATATGGCTCCACGTGCCGCCTGTGGCAATGCTTGCCATAGGTTCGCCATCACAGGTATAGGATGTCCTGCCTAAGCAAGGGGTTGGACTAGAAGACCTCCAAGGTCCCTTCCAACTCTTGTTATTCTATTTTTCAGCTTCCTGTCCTCCCTCCCTCCCTCTCTCCCTCCCTTCCTTCCTTCCTTCAACCGAGTTCATTTCAAAATAAGCCCAGATCAAGAGGGCAGCCCATGGCTTAGGAGCTTTTTGTATTGTTTTATATCCTAATTTGCCGAGTTCAAAGGAAGATTTAATTTGCTTTGCGGCAGACAGTCTGCTTGGGCGAGCGGGCTTTCTCAGGACATACCAGCCGCATACTAATAACTACTATTGGACGGAGAATGCCCATCTTCAGCTGCCTCTCTACTGGGACCAGTCCCCATAGCCAGGCAGAGGACTTCTGACCCAGTTTCCTGCCTCCCACAGATGTCAGGAGGAAGGGGTCTCTTAAGGACCCCATGTCCTATTTCTTCCACCTTCCCCTTTTATTGGATTTCATTACTTGCTCTTGGGGGAAGATCTGTGGCACAGTTAGCCCAACCCAATGAGGCATGAAACCTCTCAAGAACCTGCAAAAGTCTGACATTCTGGTATTATCCCACTGGAAATGGAAATCCCTTTTTCATTCAAGTTGGCATGACCTTCGTTATAGGTCAGGATCACATCCTTTCAATAAGGAGAGTCAAATTCCGATGGAGGTGGAAGCAGAGAAGATAATGGACAGCATAAGGCAGGAGTAGGCAACTATGGCCACTTCTGGACTTCGACTCCCAGAATTCCCTAGCCAGCTGGCTGGGGAATTCTGGGAGTCAAAAGTCCACAAATCTTAAAGTTGCCAAGGTTGGGAAACAACACCCCACCCCTGGTGTATTATTTCTGTCAGCTAAAAATGATGACCATTCACTGCTGGCTCAACCAGCCGTAGTCACAGACAAAACCTACCTTCCATTTCACTTTTGTGCCTTCTGGCCTGACTGACAAGGCAAAGTATGGAGAAAGAGTACGGGGTGAAGAGCAAGAGAACATTGATGATGTTACCTAGTTAGGCAGTGAAATGTCTGCAAGAAAACAATCATGCTCAGAAAGCCCCAAGGACCCCACAGTTCAACCCTGAGCTGCAAATATTCTATACCCGTGATGGCGAACCACAGGTGGCACATGGAGCCATATTTGGTGGCACAACAGCCATCAGCGCCAGCGCGCATGCGTGTGCCCGGCAGCTGATTTTTTTCCCCTTCTGGGAGGGCCAGGAGAAGCCATTTTCTGCCTCCCCAGGCTTCAGGAAAGCTTCCGAGGGCTGGGGAGGGCGAAAAACGACCCCAATGGCACAACCCCCAATGGCACAACCGGAAGTTTGGGAATGAACTCCGGAGGCTTTCCTAAAGCCTGGGGAGGGTGAAAATGGCTTCCCCTGACCACTTGGAGACCCTCCAGAAGCTGGATACGGATCGTTTCCAAACTTCCGGTTGGTCTGTTGGGGCCGGTTTTTACCCTCCCCACCCTCCCGAGGCTTTCGTGAAGCCTGGGAAGGGCGAAAAACACCCCCAACGGCCCAACCGGAAGTTTGGAAACGATCCATTTCTGGCTTCTGGAGGGCTTCTGGGAGGCCAGGGAAGGCTGTTTTCACCCTCCCCAGGCTTCAGGAAAGCCTCCGGAGCCTGAGGAGGGGTCGTGCATACGCAGTTGGGTGGGAAGGAATAAGTGGGTACACAGGCATGTGCAATAGCGCGCGTGCGCACAATTTTGGCACGCCATGAGAAAAAGGTTCACCATCACTGTGACCCTAACCCTATACTATCAAAATAGATCCTTGTAAACCATAATAGATCCTAATAAACCATAATAGGTCTCCTTTTCATTTCTGCATACATCACCCATCTGTCCCCTCCAAGCCTTTCCTGGATTTCCTCCTATCAAGGGTTAAACAGCTGCTTTTTAAAAAAATGTTTTTTCCTGCTCCATCCATGCTGTCCCACCCTCCCTTCCTTAGTTTTGAGGCTAAGAACATTTCCTGGGTCAGCTTCAGGGATGCTGTGCAGGAGCCAATAAAGAGTTTCTAGCTTTAACCGCAAGCAGAACGGCCTCACGCTATAAAGAACCACAGGCTATTCTCCAGAGGCAGATCCTGCTGTCTCAAGTACAAAGCTAATAGGGGTGGTGGGGAGCGTGCACCTGAGTGTGTTAGGGGGGGCGAAATAAAGCTTCCCACATTTGTGTCCCAATTTGTTTTTTTTTAAAGTTTTTATTTTTATTTCTCATACATACACTCACAAATATACAATCTCATAACTATTATTAACAATATGTGTTATCTTTTAGCACTTATAACAATTTTTCCTCCCACTAAAGTTAAAAATATAATCGAGATTTCTTTTCTACCACCCCATATACACCCATCTTATTTTACAACAATCCTTCTTCCTTCCTTCCTTCCCTTCTTTTCTCCTTCTCTAATTACTTCTTTCCTCCTCTCCTTTCCCTTCTCTTCTTCCCCTTCCTCTCCCCCACTCCTCCCCTCTTCTTCCCTTTCCTCCCCTCTCTCCTACTCTTACTTCCCCTCCATTTCTTCCTCTCCTTTTCCCCTTTCTTCTTTCCCTCTCCTTTCTCCTCTCCTCTTCCTACCTTTTCCCTCTACTCCTCTCTCCTTTCCCTCTTTCCGTGGTTGTGTTTACATATTTTCCTCTTCAATCTGGTGTATTTTCGGCAAACCTGGCTCTGTATTTACATAACGATCTTAAATTCCCGGTGTGTCCCACATTTGTTGATTGGTTTGCAACTCAAGCAAGGAAAAATGCGCTCTTGCATTTCAGTCTGCTGTGCAGTTCTTAATCAAAGGCAAGAAACTTTTTTTTTTGTGGCTGTGGAAGGAAAATTATCTCCTTCCTCCCAAATCATTCCCTCTTTCTCCCCCCCCCCCCAGCCCAGTTGATTAAGGAAGAGACAGATGGCAGCTCCCACGTGCCTGGGGTCTTCACTGATTACTCTCAGGGGCCTGCTGCAATTCGCCCAAGGGCAGTGGTGGGATCCTACTGGTTTAACAACTGGTTCAGTGATTACGTGTGTGCACAGATTTAAGAAAACTTACCTTCCGCGTTACTGCTGAGGTGGGGCAAGGCGCTCAGCCACGGTAATCAGCTGAGAAGATATAGGTCAGTAAAGGGCAGGGGAGGGCAGGCCCACCTGATCGTCGTAGCTACTGGTTTGCCTGAACCAGTCCGAACTGGTAGACTCCCACCCAGGGCCGAGGTGGCGCAGTGGTTAGGGTGCAGTACTGCAGGCCACTTCAGCTGACTGTTATCTGCAGTTCAGCGGTTCTAATCTCACCGGCTCAAGGTTGACTCAGCCTTCCATCCTTCCGAGGTGGGTGAAATGAGGACCCAGACTGTGGGGGTGATATGCTGACTCTGTAAACCGCTTAGAGAGGGCTGAAAGCCCTATGAAGCGGTATATAAGTCTAACTGCTATTGCTATTGCTATTGGGTGAAATCCAGCAGATTCTGACAGGTTCTGGAGAACCAGTAAAGGAAACTTTAAGTAGTTCGGAGAACCAGTAGCAGAAATTTTGAGTAGTTCGGAGAACCGGCAAATACCACCTCTGGGCTGGTTCCAGAGTGGGGTGGGAATGGAGATTTTGCAGTATCCTTCCCCTGCCACGCCCACCAAGCCACAACACGCCCACCAAGCCACGCCCACAGAACCGATAGTAAAAAAAAATTAAATTTCACCACTGATCCCATCCCTGCCCAAGGGCCTTTGGCGACCCAGGCTGGACAGGTTGCCCACCCTGCTTCAGTAGATAACGAGAGACTTGTGCAGGAGCCAGAATGGGACAATTCACTATGGTAATCTTGCTATGGCCAATTTTCACCACTGCCAATTTGCTATGGGCAGCTCATCACGGGACATTTCCCTATGGCCAATTCCCCATGGAAAGACTCACCGCAGGACAATTCAACCATGTTGTTTGATTATTTAAAATAATTAAAATATTGTTTTAATTTTTGTCATTCCCATTTCCTTTTGCCCCTCCTTTTTCATCGTTTCTTTAATGGTTCTAATTTCACCATTTCTTCGATGTTATCATGCACTGTATATTATATTATGTAACTTTTATCCTGTGGCAAGTTGTCCCTCAGTGAGTGGCAGTGACGTGTGGTGAGGTTTATGGCCGGTGAGGCAAGCGGTGAAAAGCCGCCCTATGTCTGCCGCCCAACCTGTCAGGCTGGATTAGCTGTTGCCAGAGCCTCCAATGGATGACTCTGCTTAACTGTTTACAAAAAGCCTCTAAAAAAAGTGCCCTCTACAGGAGGAGGCGAGAGAACCCCGTGCCTCATCTACATAAGGAATTTTTTGGCTTTTAACCCTTGCTTAACTCTGCTCAAGTGATCATAAAGATAGACTAAATGAGGCAGGTGGTTCTTTCGCCTCCTCCTGCAGAGGGTGCTTTTTAAAGAGGCTTTTTTAAACAGTTAAGCACTAAGCAGAGTCATCCACTGTGACTCTGGCAGCAACTACCTCAGCCTTTTTCCTTTTATATTTTTCTTTTCTTTTCATGATGATAGTGGTGAGGCTCTGCCTCCCCTGACTGCACGTCACTGGTGAGTGGACCCTAGCGAATTGGCCATGGCACAGTTGGCTGTGGCGGGAATTATTGGGAAGAGCTCAGCTAGGGTAACTTTGGCATGAAAATTGATGATGGGGGAAAAACTGCTGAGGGTTCTCTTGAGTTGCTTCTTGTTTAATAAGAGAATAGTTTATAGAAAGTAGAATTAAAAAAAATAAAATAAAAGGAGAAGAATCATTGGATTGTCTCTTTCAGTCTTTTTAGTACCATGAGTGTTCTGGCCCCCTCCTCCATCCAGTAACGAAAGCTGAGACAAGCTTAAATGGAATGTCCTTTAATAACAAGACTAGAATCTCGGTGGCTGAAAGCCAAGCAAACAAACAGATAAGGACCTTGGCAGCAAGTCCGACAAACCTTGGCAGCAATTCAGACAAACCTTGGCAGCAATTCAGACAAACTTTGACAGCAATCCAGCCTGCCAAGTTAGTTACATTCTCTTTAGTCAATGCGTTGACTTCTGCAAGGAGGACGTGTCACAAGCAGTCTTTTTTATAGTCTCGAGAGGAGCCTAATGACCATCAGCTGAGCGCAATTACCTCCTGTAATTGCGCAATTGCTCCTGACGCGGAGTAGCTCTTCAATGGCGTGCATCCAGGAACAACTCACTGCTGGCTTCTGGATCACTCTCCCTTGTCTCCTCCCCACTAGTCTAAGGCTCAGGTGCCACCTGGTGGCCAACCAGTCTCTCTGCCCCCTGCTCAGAGTTGGAATCCTGTCCAGGGTCCTCCACCTCCTCCAGAGCCGACTCAGAGGGCCCCTCGCTGTCAGAGTCTGGTGGCAGCTCCAACGGAACCTGCTGGGCCACAACACATGAGTGTGTTTTTGCACAAGTCTTTGGGGCACTCTTGACTCTGAGCTAGTCTAGTGAAGAGAAGGACCAGGGGAGACATGATAGCAGTCTTCCAATATTTGAGGGGCTGCCAGAGAGAGAAGGGTGTCAAACTATTTTCCAAAGCAACTGTAGGCCAGACAATGAATAATGGATGGAAACTGACCAAGGAGAGATTCAATCTGGAAACAAGGAGGAACTTTCTGACCGTGAGAGCAATCAACCAGTGGAACAGAAGTTGCCTTCGGAAGCTATACTATTTCAGATAAGAGGCTGTTCAGTCTCTTCTTAAAAACGTCCAGTGATGGAGTGCCCATGATTTCTGGAGGCAAGCTGGTTAATTGTCCTCATTGTTAAGAAGTTACTCCTTAATTCCAGGTTGCTTCTCTCCCTGATTAGTTTCCATCCATTGTTTCTTGTCCTGCCCTCTTTGGTGCTTTGGAAAATAATTTGACCCCCTCCTCTTTGTGACAGCCTCTCAAATATTAGAATACTGCTATCATGTCGCCCCTAATTCTTCTTTCCTTTAGATTAGCCAAACCCAAATCCTACAGCCGTTCTTCATATGGTTTAGTCTCCAGGCCTTTGATCATCTTAGTTGCTTTTCTCTCAACTTTTCTAAAGTCTCAACACCTTTTTTGTAGTAAGGTGACCAAAATTGGTTGCAGTATTCCAGGTGTGGTCTTACTAGGGTTTTATAAAGCGGCACTGATACTTCATGTGGCTTATGACAATTACTCATAGTTACGACCATTTCAGAATCCTTGTGGTCACATAATCAAATTTGAGACTCTTGGCAGCTGGCATGTATTTATGATGGTTGCAGTGCCCCCCCCCCCGGACCATGCAGTCCCCTTTTGCAATCTTCTGACAAGCAAAGTCGATAGGGAAACCAGATTCACTTAGCAAGACTGTTACTAACTTAACAACTGCACTGATTCACTTAACAACTATGCCTAGAAAGCTTATAAAATGGGGCAAAGCTCACTTAACCAACTTGTTTAACAATGGAAACTTGGGGTTCAATTGTGGTCATAACTCAAGCACTACCTGTATAGCAATACATGTTAAAAATGGCATGTATTTTTGCTGCAAAAATAGAACCTTTTCAGTCTTCAGATAATGTATTAGGACAGCAGTCACCAACTGGTGGAATTCATTTTTTTTTACTATCAATTCTGTGGGTGTGGCTTGGTGGGCGTGGCATGTCTTGGTGGGCATCGCAGGGGAAGGATACTGTAAAATCCCCATTTCCTCCCCATCAGCTGGGACTCGGGAGGCAGAGAATAGATGGGGGCGGGGCCAGCCAGAGGTGGTATTTACCAGTTCTCCAAACTACTCAAAATTTCTGCTACTGGTTCTCGTTCTCCAGAACTGGTCAGAACCTGCTGAATACCACCTCTGCTGTGGACCACTGGAGGTCCGCAAGAAAATTTTGGTGGTCCGCAGAAAAATTATTTGCATTTTTCATATTGCACTAAATAGTACTTATCTTTTTTTAAAAAAAATCATATTAGTGGTCTGCGGGATTTAAAATTATGAATTTAGTGGCCCCTGAAGTCCGAAAGGTTGGTGACCCTTGTATTAGGTGACCTGTGTTAGCAGATGATGGGCAAGAATCAGAAGATGTCAGACAGCACCATTTTGAGCACTAAAGCGTTTGATTAAAAAGCTGAACCTGATGAAGGGAGCTGTAGCTCAGGATAGCTGTTCCTTTTTAATAAAATTGGTTAATCTGGAAAGGTGCTACTGGCTTCCTTCTGATGGTTGACTTCCAAGAGAAATGCAGTTCTAGAACTTGGATGTAACATTGGGCCTTCACTTGAGCATCTTTGGGGGGAAAAGAGGATTAGAGAAATGAAAGAAAAAATAACTTTGTTAAGGGTGGTTTGCCTTGTCTCCACAGCAGCAGTAATTCTGAAGGACATCTGGGACGATCCAGCAAAATGAAGGGGGATGCACAGGGTTTTTATTTCTATTGGGTCATTTTTTAAAAAATTTCCAACAATGTAAAGTATGTACAACAGCTCTCTTTGTGTAAGAGAAGGTTGGATTGGGTGTGAAAGAAAGGGGAAAAAATATTGTGTGTCTGTGAAACCATTCCGCCCCCTACTGGCCAAGAACATATACAGCAATTAGACTTGGTTTTTTCCCCCTCTTGTTTCAAATTGGTATAATCTTATTGTTACATGTAAAGGAAATCTGTATGATGGCGTGTTTCCCAGATCCCAACAACAACCACTAGAATAAGCTATAATACAGCAGGGTGAGTGATGCTATTCTCCCCCCCCCCACAAACTAACATTTTGATTGATTGATTATGTGTCATCAAGCCGTTTTCGACTCCTAGCAACCACGTAGATAAATTTTTCTCCAAGACAATCTAGTCCTAACCTGTTCTTTCACGTCTCGTCTCCCAATGGGGCGCTCATCGCCTCTGTTACTGAATCCATCCATCTTGCTCCTGGTTATCCTCATCGTCTCTTTCCTTCTTCCTTCCCCAGCATCAGAGCCTTTTCCAGAGAGCTGGGTATTTGCATAATGTAATATCTTTTTATTTTTGAGATGCAGGAGGCCCCTTAACCTCGGCCTATGAATCAGCTGATCCAGAGAGGACCAGAAGTTCTGTGTCTGTTTCCGACACAGCTGCCACTAAGAGAAGGGTAGCTAGGGTTTGTGGGAGCGGCCTCCGCGAGGCTGTTCCACATGGATGGCAGGTACACGTGGGCCGTCTGGAGTATGTTCCCTCCTTGCTCTCAGAAATGGCAGCCACCAGCTGCGCATGCGTTTAAATATTTTAGGGAAGGGCTTATTTGGGGGGGGGCTTATTTTAGCGCATGCACTCAAAAGCCCAATTGGGCTTATTATCCAAGGAGGGCTTATTTTCAGGGAAACAGTATTTCTATTCTGAAATAGGATAATTAAACCTGGGGATTTGTGCTTGTGTGAGAACTCTGGGTTGCCACAAAGGAGAGGGAGTCAAACTATTCTCCAAGGCACCTGAGGGCAGAACAAGAAGCAATGGGTGGAAACTAATCAAGGAGAGAAGCAACTTAGAACTGAGGAGAAATTTCCTGACAGTTAGAACAATTCATCAGTGGAACAGCTTGCCTCCAGAGGTTGTCAATGCCCCATCACTGGAAGTCTTTAAGAAGATGTTGGATAGCCATTTGTCTGAAAATGGTATAGGGTTTCCTGCCTAGGCAGGGGGTTGGACTAGAAGACCTCCAAGGTCCCTTCCAACTCTGCTATTGTATTGTATTATATTGTATATGATTTGTTCAGTGATCCATTTCCTTGGTTATCCATGACATTCAGAGTAACAGAGTAACAGTTGGAAAGGACCTTGGAGATCTTCTAGTCCAACCCCCTGCTCAAGCAGGAGACCCTGCCTGTACCATTTCAGACAAATGGTTGTCCAGTTCTTTTTAAAAGCCTTCAGTGATGGAGCACCCACAACTTCTGGAGTCAAGGCGTCCCACTGATTTCCACTGTCACGAAATTTCTCCTTAGTTCCTGGTTGCATCTCTCCTTGATTAGTTTCCATCCACTGCTTCTTGTTCTGCCTTCTGGTACTTTGGAAAATAGGTTGTTCTTTGTGGCAGCTCCTTAAATATCGGAACACTGCTATCATGTCACCCCTAGGCCTTCTTTTCACTAGACTACACATACCCAGTTCCTGCAATTGTTCTTCATACGTTTTAGCCTCCAGCCCCCTTAAAGATGTTTGTTGCTCTTCTCTGCACTCTTTCCAGGGTCACCACATCTGTTTATATTGTGGTGACCAAAACTGGATGGAGTATTCCTAGTGTGGTCTTACCAAGGCATTATAAAGATGTATTAACACTTCACTTGGTCTTGATTCTATCCCTCTGTTAATGCAGCCTAGGATTGCATTGGCTTGTTGTTGGTGGTTTGTTCTCCAAGCTTGCTGTTAAGCGTGGCACAACAAAACCGCGCTTGACTAAAGCGTGCCCGATTAAACCGCGTCGCTGATGTCATCAACAGGGCGACAACATTGAGCGCCGAGAAAGAAGGGCGCTTTAAATAGTGCTTTGAAAGCAAGCCGATTCAAGTTAAGGTAAGGGTTAGGTTTAGGGTTAGGTTTAGGGTTAGCTTTAGAGTTAGGTTTAGGGTTAGGTTAAGGGTTAGGATTAGGGTTAGGGTAAGGGTTAGGTTTAGGGTTAGGGTTAGGGTTAGGGTTAGGTTAAGGGTTAGGGTTAGGGTTAGGGTTAGGTTTAGGTTAAGGGTTAGGATTAGGTTTAGGGTTAGGTTAAGGGTTAGGTTTAGGGTTAGGTTTAGGGTTAGGTTAAGGGTTAGGTTTAGGGTTAGGTTTAGGATTAGGTTTAGGGGGGTTAGGTTTAGGGTTAGGGGTTAATTTTAGGTTCAGATCTGACTATCTGAGAGACCGCCTCCTGCCAATAACCTCCCTGCGTCCCATCAGATCGCATAGAGCGGGCCTCCTCCGTATTCCATCCGCCAGTCAGTGCCGACTGGCGACCACCCGGAGGAGAGCCTTCTCAGTTGCTGCTCCGACGCTATGGAACAATCTCCCCGTGGAGATTCGTACCCTGACCACAGTCCAGGCCTTCCGCACAGCCCTCAAGATCTGGCTAGCCCGTCAGGCCTGGGGATAAATTTTCTTGCCCCTCCCGAATGCTGAGTGAATGTTGTGTTTTAGTACCTTTTAGTTATCTCACATTTTTTTTTCTTCTGTATTTTGTCTTTCACTCCCCTTCCCTTACTATTGTAAGCCGCCCTGAGTCCCCTCAGGGAAAAGGGCGGCCTATAAATGCTAAATAAAATCTAAAAAAATCTAAAATCTAGCGTTTACAGTGTGCTTCTGTCTCCGCGCTGTTGTCGCCCTGTGATGACGTCAGCTACGCGGTTTCGTCGAGCGTGCTTTAGTCGAACGTGGTTTTGTGGTGGAACCGCTGGTAAGCTTCTGAATGTCTTGTCAATAGGCTTGGCAACATCAGCAGCAGGACTTCAGTTGAAGCCTGGAAATGATGTTGATGAAACATTCGGAAGCTGAATAACAAGCTCAGAGAACAAACCGCCGCCAACATCTACCACTTGAACTACTAATATTTTCTATCATTTCAAATTGCATTGGCTTTTTGGTGACTAGCATACTGCGAGTCACCAAAAGAAGAAGAGCCTAATGTTGGGAATGATTGAGGGCAAGAGAAGAAGGGGACAAGAGAGAATGGATGTGGCTGGATGGAGTCACCGAAGCAGTCGGCATGAGCTTAAATGGACTCCAGAGGATGGTAGAGGACAGGAAGGCCTGGAGGAACGTTGTCCATGGGGTCGTGAGGGGTTGGACATGACTTCGCAACTAATAACAACAGCAAGCATACTGCTGAGTCATATTTAAGTGATTGTCCACTAGCTTAGTTTACTTTATTGTCATTGAACCTAACTAGGACTAAACTAGGACTTTGAGACTTCTCTCACAGCATCTCCTCCGTTAGCAAAGTTCAGAAACGTCAATATTTTTTCCTATCCTTTAAATCCCACTTTCGTTTCCAGAGCGTGTCACAGGGACCACACCATGGCTTGCACAGTTATGATCTTGGTAGGAGGCGACACATCCCGGTGTCTAAATAACTTTTCCAAGGCCTTCATGGCTGCTCTATCCAGTGCTAGTCTATGGTATATTTCATGACTGCTTGTTCCTTCACCCTAAACGGCAGAAGCTGTATACTATTTTTGTATCTTCGTTGTCAACTGGGATTTTTTTTAAAATACTTTTTTTATTTTATTCACAATAAAATAAAAATACAAACTACAGAAAAAGAAAAAAGTATAAGAACAAAGCAAAACAAATCTAAACAATACATTAAACAAAGAAAAATGTGCATAGGAAAAATGTGCATAGGAAAAAAAATTAAACACATAGATTATTCCCCCCCCCACTTGAATACGGATATCTATCTATATATATGTTTTCTGAGGTTTTCGCGGGTGTTAGTATGTAGGTATTTGGTTATTCGGGTTTTCTCCCGCGTAAAATTGGAGGTGTCTTGGCAACATTTCGCCGAAGTCTCATTCGTCATCTTCAGGCTTCGTGCTTCCAGGAGCTCTTTGCTCTTTGCTCCTGGAAGCACGAAGTCTGAAGATGACGAATGAGACTTCGTCGAAAGGTCGTCAAGACACCTCCAATTTTACACGGGAGAAAACCCGAATAACCAAAGACCTACATCTAAATATATCTATATATCTATATATATCTATATATCTCTCTGTCACTGTCTTTGTCTCTGTCTGTCTGTCTGTCTGTATGTATGTATGTATCTATATCTATCTATCTATCTATCTATCTATCTATCTATCTATCTAATATTTATCATATATTTTAAGGATAATAGTTCCCCCCCCCCCCCTTGCAAAGCAGGCCTTCAATTTATGGACTTCTACAATTCTGTTTACCCAACCTAACATCTGTCAACTATATTTAAAAAAACTATAGTTAACAGGTAGAGCCAACAGCAATGTTGAACTTAAGGTGACTACCAACTTGTAAGGTGGTGCAATAATCTCCCTGCCCTGTACCAATCCAAGCAAGGAGTAGTGTTTGACTTTCTCATCTCCAGGTGAAGCCTGGTGGGAGGAGGGCAAGGCAAGCTAAGGAGATCTCGCAGTTAATTTGCCCCTCCTTGAAACAGCAGGAAAGAATTTGACTCTTGAGGTAAAGCAATGAACAAAAGGGTTTATCCAGGATAGTGGTTCTCGGATGTTTTGTTTTCAGGATCTCTTTACACTAGTGGTGGGATGCTTCGGGTTTAACAACCGGTTTGGTGAGCACGTGCTTTGTGCGTGCATGTGTTTAAAGCGCTCGCGCGCAGCACTGAAAATGGAGCATTTAGAACAGTGTTTCTCAACCCTGGCGACTTTAGCTGTGCTGGCTGGGGGATTCTGGGAGTTGAAGTCCACAGGACTTAAAGACGCCAAGTTGAGAAACACTGATTTAGAAGCTCAGCTGCTTACTTTCCAAGTCAGCAACGGTAAGTAAAACAGCTGGGGGGGGGGAGATCAGCTGTGCATGTGATTGAGATGAGCTAGAAAGCAGGAAATAAAGGACAGGGTACGGCAGAGGTGGGTGGGCAGGGCCAACTGATTGTCGGTGCTACGGTTTGCCTGAACCAGTCTGAACGGGCTGAATACCACCTCTGCTTTACCCTCTTAAAAATAGATGAAGACCACAAGGAATTTTTGTTTATATGGGATGTATCTATCAGTGTTGACCATGTTAGAAATTAAAAGGGAGATATTTTAAAAAACATGTAGTCATTAGTTCATTTAAAAATATCAAGAATACACTCATTACCAGTAAACAGACCTAACTCTGAAACAGAAAATCTCTGAAAAATGTGCATACCATAATTATACCCCTAAATCAAGAGTATCCAACTTTGGCAACTTTTAACACTTGTGGACTTCAACTCCCAGTTGAATCATCATGGTTGGCTGAGGAATTCTGGGAGTCAAAGTCCTCTAGTCTTAAAGTTGCCAAGTGTGGATACCTAAATTTACTATCTTAAAATATACACAAGCATGATTAGCATTCTGAGCGATAATATCATGCAGCCCTTGGGAAACTCCATTACATGTTCACAAGAGATTTAGAGTGAAAAAAGGCAATTAATGTCTTAATATTATTATGAAAAGAGTTTTGATTGTGAGGATCCTCCTGAAAGGGTCCCAGAGACTCCTGAGAGTCCACAGGCCACATTTTAAGAATCATTGGATTAGTTACCTGATCTGGGGTGTGATGCTCTTAGTGATCGCTAGATGGCACCAAACAGACAGAAGTCATAACTTTTTCAAAAAGATGTTTGCAACCCAAATTTACTTATTTATGTAGCTCAAGGGTTCTCAACCTGTGGGTCACAACCACTTTGGGGGGGTCGAATGACCCTTTCACAGGGGTCGCCTAAGACCATTGGAAAACACATATTTTTGAAAAAAATACGGAAAACATAAAATAATGTTATGGTTGGGGGGGGTCACCACAACATGAGGGACTGTATTAAAGGGTTGGGGAATTAGGAAGGTTGAGACCCACTGATGTAGATACATATGGCTGCCTTCTCACCAGTGTGACTGGTGGGCAATGAGGGATGGGCAATCAGTTTTCCAAAGAGTTATCTGAGAAATTGGGACTGTGAAGGGTAGTAGGCACGGTTCCACCACAAAACCGCGGTCGACTAAAGCGTGCTCGACGAAACCGCGTACCTGACGTCATCACAGCGCGACGAAAAAAGCACACTGTGAGCGCTAAAGCTAAAATTAACCCCTAAACCTAACTCCCCGAAACCTAACCCTAAACCTAACCCTAAACCTAACCCTAAACCTCACCCTAAACCTAACCCTTAACCTAACGCTAAACCTAACGCTAACCCTTAACCTAACCCTAACCCTAACCCTAAACCTAAACCTAACCCTTACCTTAACGTGAATCGGCTTGCTTTCAAAGCGCTTTTTAAAGCGCCCTTTTTTCTCCGCGGTCGTATTTGTCGCTGATGACGTCAGGTACGCACTTTAATTGGGCACGCTTTAGTGGACCGCGGTTTTGTCGTGCCACGAGTAGGCACGTATGTATGCACCTACATAAATCGGGGGTGGGGTGGGGGTGGAGGGTGGCAGCGGCCTTCAAAATAAAAACAATGCAGCTCTATTGCACTCTGTTTTATTAATTACTATGGTTTTTTTATGTAAAATGTAATCAGGAATGTTCAGAGGTTATGCATCAAGAAGTAAAGAAGCATTTCGGAAAAAATGGCAACATTGGACATTGAATATGATTTATATGATAAACTGTGTATGGACCTTAACTATTAGTACACCTCTGTTGATATCCTAGTCTTTGCCTTGAATTTCTCCCATCTATCAGAGAAACTTCTTCTTATTGTTAAAGATTGGATGGCATTACAGTTGGTAACAAGCTAGGCTTGTGCCTGTTGATCCTGCATAAATCCAACTGAATACATTTGGGTTTGTGCAATACATTGAATCGTTCTCTAATCAAACCACCCGGACCATAGGTAAAGGTTCCCCTCGCACATATGTGCTAGTGGTTCCCGACTCTATGGGGCGGTGCTCATCTCTGTTTCAAAGCCAAAGAGCCAGCGCTGTCCGAAGATGTCTCCGTGGTCATGTGACCGGCATGACTAAACGCCGAAGGCCCACGGAACACTGTTACCTTCCCACCAAGGTGGTTCCTATTTTTCTATCTATGTGCTTTCGAACTGCTAGGTTGGCAGGAGCTGGGACATGTAACGTGAGCTCACTCCGTTACACGATGCTAGGGATTCGAACCGCCGAACTGCCAACCTTTCTGATCGACAAGCAAGTGTCTTAGCCACTGAGCCACCATGTCCCATGACCAGGCCACACCATTAAAAATAAAAGAGGTCAACACTAACCACATTTCACGGTGGCGTGTTTGCACCTGTTAGATTCTTTAACCTGGTTAAAAAATATGTTCCCTGACCCTTCCAGTCATCTGCTGTACCTATTGACAGAATTCAGAAATATAGGCCCGAGTTGATTGGGCGAATTGTGAAGCTCATAAATCCAGGCCTGATCTGCAATTTATTGCTCCAGGCAGTCAGTTTTAACTCTTTTACCACGCTGCAAACTTCTGCCTTGGAGTGGAGATTCTCAGTCTGTCTGTGGAGATTCTCAGTCACCCAGGTCATAGTTGTGTCAAAGGTGCCTTAGTTTTTCTCTTCAAAAGGCAACTGGGTTGTGTTTTTTCTTCTTCTTGAAGAAGAAGAAGACATTTCGCTTCTCATCCAAGAAGCCTCATCAGTTCTGATGTGGGGGAATGGAAGGATAGGTTCTCATAGGATGGGGGATGGAATGGAAGGATTGTATTTCCGATAGCAGATGAGCACAATTCGCAAGCCTGACTTTTGGGGATATACCCTCTCTCATGCTCTGTGTCTCTCTCTCTCCCCCCTCTTCCCACCTTCCTCCCCAAATACTATATTATAAATTATAAATATTATAAATATAGTATTTTAAATTATGTTTTTTGTAACTTGTCCAGATGGCAGATGAGCACAATTCAAAACACACTGACGATGCCTCTTCGAATGGTGATGAAAGGTTTGCAATCAAATTGCCAAGCTCGGAGAGCAAACCAGCAGCCTAATTGTATTTCTTTGCAGACGTCTGGTTGTTAATACTCTCCCTGAGAGCTCTTTGGGGGTTTATCTGTGCCCTCAGGGTCTCCTGAATCAGGGTGCCATTGGTTGTGGAACAGTTGCAAGGGCTGCGTTGTAAACTGGAGATAGGGGGTGTCTTATTCCTCCCCCACTGTTGAGGGAGGGGTGTTCAAGTCTAACTGTGGGAAATTAGCACCCACCCGTCTCCTAGAAAAATGAAATATTTTAGGAAATACTAGAAGGACAGAATATTTTCCCTAAAAGGGGAGGCAGAAACTCACCACCACCCCATCTTTGTCAATAGGCCTTTAAGGCCTGGGCCAGTCTATTCCACATAACAAAGATCTACCTCCTTCAGGCAGAGCCATAGTAGGAATTACCCAAAGCCCTTTCATTACATCATCACCCAGCAAGGCTCAACCAAGCTTGGGACTCAAAAAAAGCAACCCACAGAGTTGCCCTTGCATGGCCCCATGGGAGTCCGACGGTTCACCCACAAAACCGCGCCCGACTAAACCGCGCCCGACTAAACCGCGTTGTTGACGTCATCAACAGGGCAACAACAGCGCAGAGACAGAAGCACGCTGTAAATGCTAAACCTAAAATTAACTCCTAAACCTAAACCTAACCCCCCTAAACCTAATCCTAACCCTAACCCTAACCCTAACCCTTAACCTAACCCTAACCCTAACCCTTAACCTAACCCTTAACCTAACCCTAACCCTAACCTTAACCCTAATCCTAACCCTTAACCTAACCCTAAACCTAACCCTAATCCTTAACCTAACCCTAAACCTAACCCTTAACCTAACCCTTAACCTAACCCTAAACCTAACCCTAAACCTAATCCTAACCCTTAACCTAACCCTAAACCTAACCCTAATCCTTAACCTAACCCTAACCCTTAACCTAACCCTAAAGCTAACCCTAAAGCTAACCCTAAAGCTAACCCTAAAGCTAACCCTAAAGCTAACCCTTACCTTAAATTGAATCGGCTTGCTTTCAAAGCGCTATTTAAAGCGCCCTTCTTTCTCCGCGCTGGCTGTTGTCGCCCTGTTGATGACGTCAGCGACGCGGTTTAATCGGGCGCGGTTTAGTCGAGCGTGGTTTTGACGGGTCACGGAGTCCGACAACCAATCAGAATACAAGCTCAAATTCAAAAGCCCAGAGAGGGCATAAATCCCAGGCATTCTCAGCATCTTTTTTTCGCCCAAGATCTTCAAGGCATGTGATCCTGTCCACCATTAAAACCATTTTTCCAAGCAGCCACTATGTTTCCAGTGTCTTCTTTCCCCCACTTGGAACTGAACCCAGACGGACATTTCTTCCCACATAGCATCGGGCGGGTTCTTTTATCCCTCTTTCAAACCCCTCCTCTCTGTCCAAAGTGTGGACTATCCAAAGGGGATCCTCCATTTCCCTCTTACTCTGCCCCAGTTTTTATTTTCTTTTTGTCGGCCTGCAGAGTGTAAGACGAGGCCTGTTCGTGCCTGTCGCTCCCTCGTCCCAGTTACCACCAGCAGGTGTGAAACTGAACGCTCCCCTCCCCGGCTATCCTTTGTATCTGCTCCAAACCACCAGCACTTCAATAAAAGAGAAGGGAGGAAGAGAAAATTACAGGTTTGGGTTGCCTCAAGAGGGCAGAGGGATTGTGGGGAGGGGGGGGGGACACACAAGTGCCTTGACAGGCACAATGGAAGAATTGCTTTGCCCTTAAAATCAGGGCTATTTAGTGGAATGCTTAGAAGGGACCCCCGCAGGGAGATAATCGTCCTCTCAACAGCTAAGACTCTTGATTGTCTCTATTATACCATCCTTCTCTTTTAGAAACAATTCCAGGGAGGCTTAGGGGTTTTTATTTTGGATTTTTTTTTGCTTGCCATGAAACCTGAAAGAGAAACAGTCTGGGCAATTGGTACCTTGTGTCCCCCAAAATAAGACCTTCCCCAGATAATAATAAGTCTATTCGCTAAAATAAGCCCTCCCCCGAAAACATTGCAACACAGCAGCAGCCCTGAGGTGACCACGCTTGCCGCCTCCTGCATCTCAAAAATAACAAGATCTCCCCGAAAATAAGGCCAATTATTTTGCGGGGGTCAAAAGAAAATAAGACTTTGTCTTATTTTCGGAGAAACACCGTAGTAGTGGCTGTTTCATCCCTCTGCTGCGGCTTCCTGTCGCCAATCGGCACCACAATTTTGAAAGGAGTTTCTGGCTAGGAGGGGGGAGCAGGTTGCGCCAGGAGAAGACTCTATGGCAAGGGGCGGGTTTTCCGGTGGGCTCCACAATTCATAGGGCTTTCAGTTAGGACAGGTAGAGGAAAAAGAATGCCATGCTAGGAGGAGACTCTATGATGGGGGGAACCGGACTTCCGGTCAGCTCCAGAATTGAAGGAGAGGGGGGGGGGGTTCCGGTTAGGATGTTTGTGGCTCTTTGGGTGTTTAAAGTTGCCGACCCCTGGTATAGAGCAGGGATGGTGAACCTTTTCAGCCCTGAGTGCTCAAACTGAAACATGTGTATGCATGTACACGCGCCGGAGAGTCAGAAACCCAAAGATCAGCGTGCTGATGCACATGCACACACTGATCTTTGGGCTTCCGGCATGTGCAAGCGCACTAGTCAGCTGTTCTTCGTGCATGCCAGAGCGCTGGAAACCCAAAGACCCAAAGGTGGCATGTGCACCGTCCAGCTGGTCTTCGGGGTTCCTGCACTCCAGCACGTGCGAAGACCAGTTCCACCACAAATGCGCGCACAACAAAAGCGCACCTGACTAAACCGCGATGTCTAAAGCGCGGTGACAAAACCGCGTGACGAATGAGCGACTAATTAGCCCTAAAGCGCGCTGACAAAAGCGCACCGACAGAAGCGCGCTGTAACGTAACCCTAAACCTAACCCTAAACCTAACCCTAAACCTAACCCTAAACCTAACCCTAAACCTAACCCTAAACCTAACTGTAAATCTTACCTTAAATTAAATCGCGCTTCTGTCGGCACACTTCTGTCGGCGCGCTGTTGTCGGCGCGCTGTTGTCGGCGCACTTTTGACATCACGGTTTTAGCACCGTGCTGTTTTCGGCGCGCTTATGACGTTCGCGCTTTTGTCGGGTCATGGCGAAGACCAGTTCGCCAGTGTGCATGCTGAAAATCAGAAGAACATCTGGCGACAGTGCGCATATCCACCCCTGGCATGCCTCCCATAGGTTCGCCATCATGGGAATAGGGTTTCCTGCCTGAGAAGGGGACTGGGCTAGAGACCCTCCAAGGCCCCTTCCAACTCTATTATTCTGTTCCGTCTGGACTACCTTGAAGAGCTGACAGTCACGTTTTTTTAAAATAATTTTTTAAATTTTCAAACAGGCATAAACACGCGAAACATATAACATAAAAAAACCTCTTCAACTACATACAGTGTGTCGATTGGTTATGAAATCTTTCTCCGTCCTTTCCATAGTCATCGCTTGAGCTTTATCAAAAATCACTTATTGTCAATCCAATATCTTTGTATACATTATTATTGTCCTTCATTTGTTTAATTATCACTATTGTTTCACCATTTTAAACAGGGTATTCTAAATATGTGTCCATTTATATTATAAGGATTCATTATATCACCTTCAATATATCCAATAATAAATATATTTTTTTATATCCTATTCTAAGTTGTTCTATTATTTTAGCATTGATAATGTGCTCTAATTATGTTCAATTCCATGTTTTTTCCAGTTCACATTTTGACAGTCACATTTGTTTTAATAATCTGAGGACTCGGTGTACTGTGAATCCCTGCAGATAGCTGGGATTATACAGGTAGAGGAATTTTTTTAATCACACTACATGGACCTCCCTGTACGTAGTGGAAATGAACACAGGTGATTCTTGACTTATTCTGCCCTCAGGGGCTTTGAATATACTTTTTTATTTTCCATTTTCATAACATATAATCACATCTATACTATTACATAGCCGATATCCTATTGTATTAAGTAGTAATTACATCAGTTCCTCTTGCCATCAACGCCCAGAAAGATAAAACCCCATTATTAGCTCTTCTGCTCTCCATACACCTCTTTCTTCTACCTCTCTCCTACCTCCTTTCTTTTCTACATCATCCTTTTCTACTCTACTTCCCCTTCCTTTCTCCTTCTCCTCTCTCTTCATTCCACTCCTCCTTATCCTCCTCATCTTCCCCCCTTACCCTCTCTCCTATCCCTCTCTTCCTATCTTTCTTCTCTCCTTTCCCACTCTTCCTCTCATTCACTTGGTGTATTTCAGCTTCTGAGCAAACTCCATTCTATGTTGATGGTATTTATGCTTCCATATCAATATACTTAACATATCTTAGTTTTAAAGAAAAAATAAGAGAAGACAGTATACATGTGCAATCATATTACATTAAAATCTAACACCCCTCCTCAAGCCTAATATACTTCCCTCCCTCCCACCCGTCCCCCCCAACCCCCCCCAACCTTCCCTCCCCCAACTTCCCAGAACCCATACACGGTATAAATCTTTAACAAAAACCGTCTAAAATATATTGGAAAAAAGAATAGAAAATTGATAACATCTTTACATTGAACTTAGCTCCTCCTTGCTAGGCCAAGTCGGTGATTCTCGACTTATGATTACAGTTGAGCCCAAAATTTCTGTTGCTAAGTCAAACGGTTCTTAAGTGAGTTTTCTCCCATTTTATGACCCTCCTTAACAGTTGCTAAGAGAATCACTGCAGTTGTTGTTAGTAATTTTGATGGTTAAGGGCATCTCTGGCTCTCCCGTTGACATTGTTTGTCAGAAGGTCACAACTGGTGATTACATGACTCCGGGATACTGCAACCGTCATTGCCGGTCCATCTGCCGGTCAATGCCGACTGGCAACTACGCGGAGGAGAGCCTTCTTGGTGGCAGCTCCGACCCTATGGAACGATCTCCCCGTGGAGATTCGTACCCTCACCACCCTCCAGACCTTCCGCACAGCCCTCAGAATCTGGCTATCCCGTCAGGCCTGGGGCTAAGACTGTAACCCGCCTGAATGGTATGAATGTTGTGTTTTTTAATTATGTATTGTCTTATATGTTAAAAGTTTGTCTCCCCCCCCCCCTTTGGGTTGTGAGCCGCCCTGAGTCCCCCCAGGGAAAAGGGCGGCATATAAATAAACTTCTACAAACTTCTACAATCATAAATATGAGCCAATAGCCAAGTATCTGAATCTTGATCCTATGACCAATTGTAAGTACGATAGCAATAGCACTTAGCACTTCACAATGCTTCACAACCCTCTCTAAGCAGTTTACAGAGTCAGCATATTTTCCCCAACAATCTGGGTCCTCATGGTTGTAAGCCTCTTTTTCTGTGTTGTTGTAACTTCAAACGGTCATTAAATGGATGCTGTAAGATGAGGACTCGCTCTATTATGTTGGAGTTTGTTCTGATGGATCTCATAAATCCACTTCTATAGAAACTTGAGACTATGATCGGTATATCTCTTGCCCCACTAATCCCCTTTGTGTCTGCATTGACCTTAGCAGTCCGTGGCTGTAAACATGAGTGAGCCGATATGTGTGGCATGTTTTGTACACTCAAGCTTCTCAGAAGGGGGAAGGATCTCGGACTGCGGGGCCAGATGGTTGGGAAGCTGCAGTAACCCCCCTATAAGGAAAGGTCATAAGGTCTAGGAACTTCTCATTGAAAAGAAAGGCAGGTGAAGGGAAGTGAGGGAGAAGGAGGATCAGGTTGCTCCCCAGTGACCTCTTCCTGTACATTGAGCCAAAGGCTTTGGGGGTTTGCTGAAGAACTCGATAGAAGAGATGGAAAAAGACAAAGATTGAGCCTGACCCAACACATGTTAGAGCCTGTATTAGGGATTTCATCAGTGGTGGGTTATGGCTCGTATGCTCCGGTACGGCTGTACCGGCGCCTGCTTGGAGCACTAGGTACCGTTCTGGTACGGTGCTTTGGAGGGCCCGCCCGCCCACCCTCCTTACCTGTATTTGACCCAACCGGGGCCATTTGTGCACACACACACAATGTATGGCGCCTGTGCGATGCTCCGCTCCATGTGTGCAGAACACATGTATGCGATGTACCAGTTGCAGAGATGTGCCCAGAGGGATTTCAGGTGCTTCATCAGCCGAGAGCCCAGGGAAGGGGTGGCGATGTGGCTATTGTTATCCGGGAGTCTCTGTTACCTCGTAGGGTCCCTGCTCTGGAGCTTGTCGGGTGTGAGTCCTTGCTGATAAAGTTGGACCTCAAGGGTCAAGTGGGTTTGCTGCTAACGTACCTGCCTCCCAACTGCGTTGCAGCATCCCTCCCCTCGCTCCTCGAGTCAGTAGCCGAGCTGGCAGTTGAGTTCCCCAGGCTCATAGTTCTGGGGGACTTTAATTTGCCATCACTCGGTGAACGCTCTGATGGGGCGCAGGAGTTCATGGCTTCCATGACAGCCATGGGCTTGACCCAGGTAATTCGGGGCCCAACTCATGCAGCGGGTCACATGCTCGACCTCGTATTCCTCTCGGAGCAGTGGATGTGTGATCTTGGTCTGAGGGGTAATGAGATCATACCCCTGTCGTGGTCAGACCACTGCCTACTGAGGCTTGACTTCCGGAGGCCAAACCCCCACCGTAGGGAGGAGGAACCGACCAGGTGGTTCCGCCCCAGGCGACCCATGGACCCTTTGAGGTTCCAGACGGAGCTTGGGGTTATTCCTGATACTCTCGCCCACAGTTCGGCGGAGGCTCTGGTTGCCGCCTGGTATTCGGCGGCGTCGGAGTCTCTTGATCGGATTGCGCTACTACGGCCCCTCTGGGTCAGCGGATCCCGGAAACCTCCTTGGTTCACCGAGGAGCTCCGGGAGAAGAAGCGCTGGAGGAGACGCCTAGAGCACCAGTGGAGGTCCGATAAGTCTGAGGCAAACCGAGCACTTTTGACTACCTGCACCAAGGACTACGTCCGGGCACTAAGAGCTGCCCAAAGAACACACATCTCCGCCTTGGTAGCATCCGCCGAGTCACGCCCAGCCGCCCTGTTTAGGATCACCCGCTCCCTCCTCAATAGGAGGGAGGCGGGAGACCCCTTGCAGGGTAGGGCTGAGGACTATGCTCAGTTCTTGGCGGACAAAGTGGCTCGGTTTTGATCGGACTTGGACTCCACCGCAGTAGATCCAGCCGGGACACAGGAGGATTACTTGGCAAACCATCACTGGGTTGAGTTCCAGGACGTTGCCTCTGGGGATGTGGACAAGGCCATTCGAGCTGTAAGCGCCTCCACCTGCATTCTGGACCCGTGTCCCTCCTGGCTGGTTGCCAACAGCAGGGAGGTGACACATGGCTGGATCCAGGCGGTCGTGACCGCCTCCCTTCGGGAGGGGCACTTCCCCGCCGCACTCAAAACGGCGGTGGTGAGACCCCTCCTGAAGAAACCATCCTTGGATCCAGCCATTTTAAACAACTATCGTCCTGTCTCCAACCTCCCCTTTATTGGGAAGGTTGTGGAGAAGGTGGTGGCCTTCCAGCTCCAACGGGTCTTGGAGGAAGCTAGTTATCTTGACCCCTTCCAGTCCAGCTTCAGACCTGGTTACAGCACAGAAACCACTTTGGTCGCATTGACCGATGATCTCTGGAGGGCCAGAGATGGAGGCCATGCGTCCATCCTGGTTCTCCTTGACCTCTCAGCGGCTTTCGATACCATCGACCATGGTATCCTTCTGCGACGACTGCGGGAGGTGGGGGTGGGAGGCACCGTTTTGCAGTGGTTCTCCTCCTACCTCTCGGACAGGTCGCAGTCGGTGTTGGTCGGGGGGCAGAGATCGTCCCTGAGCCCCCTAACATGCGGGGTGCCGCAGGGTTCGGTCTTATCCCCCCTACTATTTAACATATATATGAAACCGCTGGGCGAGATCATTCGGAGGCACGGGATAAAATACCACCAATATGCGGACGATACGCAATTGTATCTGTCCGCCCCGTGCCAACTCAATGAAGCGGTGGACGTGATGAACCAGGGCCTTGAGGCCGTTAAGAACTGGATGAGCGCTAACAAACTGGTACTCAACCCGGACAAGACCGAGTGGCTGTTGTGTTTCCCTCCCAAGAATTTGGCCAATGTTCCAACACTTAGGCTGGGGGGTCAAATTTTATACCCCTCAGATAGGGTCCGCAACTTAGGAGTCCTCCTGGACCCACAGCTGACGTTTGACCACCAGTTGTCGGCTGTGACCAGGGGGGCATTTGCCCAGGTTCGCCTGGTCCGTCAGTTGCGGCCCTACCTAAACCTCGCAACAGTCACTCGAGCCCTTGTGATCTCTAGGCTGGAATACTGCAATGGGCTCTACATGGGGTTGCCCCTGAGGTGCATCCGGCGACTGCAGTTAGTCCAGAATGCAGCCGCGCGAGTGATAGTGGGCGCACCGCGGTTCGCCCACGTTACACCCATCCTCCGCGAGCTGCACTGGCTACCTGTCAATCTCTGGGTGCGCTTCAGGGTATTGATGACCACCTTTAAAGCACTCCATGGTAGTGGATCTGGGTACTTGAGAGACCGCCTTCTGCCGATCACCTCCCTTCGACCGATTAGATCGCACAGACTGGGCCTCCTCCGCACTCCATCTGCCAGTCAATGTCGACTGGCGACTACACGGAGGAGAGCCTTTTCTGTTGCAGCTCCGACCCTGTGGAACGACCTCCCCATTGAGATCCGCACCCTCACCACCATCCAGACCTTCCGCACAGCCCTCAAGACCTGGCTCTCCCATCAGGTCTGGGGATAGGTTCCCAATTTACCCGCCCGAGTGTTGACTGTTGAATGCAAGTTGTGTTTTTATAATTTTCTTTTTTTGCTCACATATTGTTTGTCTTTGATCGTGCACCCCCTCCCCTTTGATTGTAAACCGCCCTGAGTCCCCTCAGGGAAAAGGGCGGTCTATAAATCTCAATAAAATGACAAAAAAAAAATGACAAATGCGACGGGATTCTGGAACCCGCCACTGGATTTGGTTACAGGTTAGCCCTCAATTTATGATTGTAATGGATTCTTCTGAGCTGGATGAGGCACAGCCTTGCTCTGCCATCGGGCAGGATGAGTCGACAAAGCTGAAGGAGATGGAGGGGTCCTTGGAGCTGTTTGGATGGCCACCTGTGTGTTCGGTCTACTGTATGTAGCAATAGCAGTTAGACTTATATACCACTTTATAGGGCTTTCAGCCCTCTCTAAGCGGTTTACAGAGTCAGCATATCGCCCCCACAGTCTGGGTCCCCATTTCACCCACCTCGGAAGGATGGAAGGCTGAGTCAACTTTGAGCCGGTGAGATTAGAACCGCTGAACTGCAGATAACAGTGAGATGAAGTGGCTTGCAGTACTGCACCCTAACCATTGCGCCACCTCACCTCTATGTCTCTCCTAACTGCTGAGGGCCTCCTACGGGAGAGCATTTGGTTGGGTCCAAGCAGAGGTGAAGCATCCTTGTGTGAGAGGGTGCTTCTATATGCCTGGAAGGAAGTGGTGGTCTGTTTCCTTCTCAAAAAACTATCATTGTGTTCTGACCTAGGTTTCCCAAGATCACGAAGCTGACTCCTCGTCCCGATAGAACCTCTTTTATTTAGGTTAAAGGGAATTCCTCTCCAGCAAAGTCCCGGGCAACAGTCTTCCAAGAGATTTCACAACTACAGACCTTTATCAGGCTTGGAGAGCTGCCAGGCCGATATCTTCCAAACACCATGTTGTAGCAGCAATTACTCAGCAAGAAGCCAGGAACAGATCTTCACCCTAATGAATTGAACTAACTGTCTCCTGCAAACGCCCCTCCCCTTTCACCCTCCTCTTTATTCCCTATGGGAGGGCCATTCACCGTCCACCTGTGCCTTTACTCCCGAGTCAGCCCTTGTTCCTTAGCTGTTCCCTTCTCCTGGCAGCTCTGTGCATGCACACATCAGGAACAGGCTCCAGCTGTTCATCTGCTTCACCGATAACCGATTCCGAAGGCAGCTGATAACTGTTGGACGGCTCTGGCCCCATTTCTGCCTCCGATGCAGACCCCTCGTCAGAGCCTTCCCCAGACTCCAGGACTGGCCCATGTTCCTTCCCAACCTCCTCACTGTCTGAGTCTGCCACCAGCTCCGCTGGCCGCTAGCAGGCCACAACATACTGGGACCAACTGCTCTATTTTAGCCTTATTCCAACCTTCCCATTTTGGAGAAGGTTTTGGAAAAGATGATCAAGATGCAGCTGCAGAGGTTCCTAGAGGAAACCAATGACCTTGATCCCTTTCACACCAGGATTCAGTACAAGGATAACAACTTTTACAAAGGCCTTAAAGATCTAGCCCAGGGGTGGCAAACTCGAAGCCCGTGGGCCAGATCCCGCCCTCGGGGTGCTTAGATCTGGCCTATGGGGCCATCCGGGAAACAGCGAAGGACCAGCCTGCGGTGCTTCTGCCAGCGAAAATGGAGCTCGGGAGGGCCGCGTGTGGTGTCCCTTTTCACTGGCAGGAGGCTGTCACAGTTGAAAATGGAGCCGGGGTGTGTGTGTGTGCCACGTGGGGCTCCCTGAGCTCTGTTTTCTGTTGCGCCGTCCTGCGTCATGTGATTGCCATTTGCGATCTTCCCAACTGACTTCCTAACTAGCAAACTCAAAAGGGAAGCCATATTTGCTTAACAACCACATGATTCACTTAGCAGCCATGGCAAAAAAAAAAAAAGATTGTAAAATTACCCCTCACTTAACAAGCACCTTGCTTAGCAATGAAAATTCAGATCCTGTTCTGACCTAGGCTTCCTGATACAGTAAAAAGCACACAGTCCCCCAAACCCTCTTTTTTATTTCAAAGGCTGTTAATTATGTTCATTCGCAGCCCCTAATGAGTCCCAAATAGTTGTAAAGAGTCCTACAGTAGGTTGCCAAAGTCTTTTGGGAAAAGGCCGATAAACACCCACCTTTATCTTCCTTAAAACACTGCCAAAGACTTAATTGACAATTAGCTTGGCAAGGCCACATGGAGCAAAGAGTCAAAACGGAGCTTCAGAAGGTAAACTGACCAGCATGAACCAAGTTGCTTCCTGCAAAGGCTCATGTGCCTTTGCTCCTTCTTTATGTCCTGTGGGAGGGGCCAATCACCTCCAAACCTTACTCCTGAGTCATCCCTTCTGTCTTAACTGTTCTTGCCTTTTGACAGCTCTGCGCATGCGTGCACTGGGAACAGGGGGAGCCTGTTCCTCTGCTGTCAAACTCTGGAGGCTCCAGAGGCAGCACATAACTCCCAGATGGCCCTGGCCTCCTCTCCGCCTCCGACGCAGCGCCCTTGTCCAGGCCTTCCCCAGATTCCAGGACTGGCCCATGTTCCTCCCTGACCTCCTCGCTGTCCGACTCTGCTGCCAGCTCCACAGCAGCCAGTGGGCCAAAACAGGTCCCAATTGCGGTGATAATCCGAGGACTACCTGCCCGGCCTTCTTCTGTATTTTACCCAACCTTGGTTACATCTGCAGAAACACCTCTGCATCCCCACCCCCACCCCTCTCACCTGATGGTGAGATGGAGACCGCCAAGGCAATCATCCGTGGGGAGATGAGCACATGAAATAGCCCCATCGGTTGCAGCTCTGGAGACCCACAGTATGTAGTAAATTCAACTACAGCAGCTATTGATTCCTACTCTGTGGAACAGTAATTATATTGAACTGTGAAGAGACATGTTAAGCTGCGGAAAGCTTTCTCTTCTCCTCCGTGTTTTTTTTTTCCTTTTAACCTCTTTAAAAAAAATGAAGAATCTCTTTCAAATGTGTATTTATCAGTGTTGCACGCAGAGGATAATGGCCATTTCATTAACGGGGGAAAGGCATTCTGCACATGCTCTCAAGCTCTTTCTGTCTTAGTTTAACATGCAGCAAAGCCTAACGGGGGACTCAAAAGCACACACACCCCTCTCTGTAAATTAACAGTCTTCTCCCTATCTTCAGATGTGTGGGTATGATTGTGGTTTGATTGTGTAAATCTGAAAGATCTACGCTCCATGTGTAAGTGTCCTGCAGGTTGGGGCAAAGACCCAATGAGTTTGCTACCCCTTTTTTAGCAGAAGTTACCAAATATTTGAGAAGGAACAACAACATCAGATATTCTAAGGCAGTGGGTCTCAACCTTCCTAATGCCGCGACCCTTTAATACCGTTCCTCATGTTGTGGTGACCCCCCAACCATAAAATTATTTTATGTTTTCCGTATTTTTTGTGTTTTCCGATGGTCTTAGGCGACCCCCGTGAAAGGGTCGTTCGACCCCCAAAGGGGTCCCGACCCACAGGTTGAGAACCACTGTTCTAAGGTATACTATCTTGGAGCATGGAGGTTCTGTTTAGCAGTTTGTCAACACTCTTTCATAGCTCTTTTCCCATGAACTGAAACTGCTTTTGCCACCATTAGGACACGGCATCCTCTTTCAAATCGGAGTGAAGTGGAGTGGAGTGGAGTTAGAATTAGCATTAGAGTTAGAGTAGAGCAGAGCAGAGCAGAGCAGAGCAGAGCAGAACAGAACAGAACAACCACAACAATAATTAAAACACAGGTACTCCTCATTTAGCGACTACAATTCCAACCAGCAGCTCAGTCATTAAACGAAGAGGTTGATAAGTAAAACCGCGACTGGGCTTATAATCATATTTCAGCCTTCCTTTACTTCACACAGACATGTGAAGGTCATAAATGTGAGGACTGTGGTAAAGTTTGCTTTTTCATCACCATTGAAACTTTCAACAATCTCTAAACAGGGCAAGTTGCTCAACCACGGACTCTCTTTAAGGGAGAGGTCCCTTGTGGACTTCAATTCCCAGAGGCTTTGCTGGCTGAGGAATTCTGGGAGTTGAAGTCCACAAGTCTTAAAAGTCGCCAAGGTTGGAGACCCCGGCTTTAAGGACTGCTCTGGAGCCGTTCCATTGCCCTTTGATTTAAATGAACTCAAAAGCTTCCCAGTTGATTCAGTTCCTAGCAGATCGGCACACCTGCAAATTTTGGCTCAGAAACCTGGCGAAGTCAGCTTCCGTGGTCCTCGGCCCCTTCTTGCTGGTTCCAATTGTGTCTATCACAGTGATGGGTAACCTTTTTGTCGTCACGTACCGAAAGCACGTGCCTGTGACAGCACGTGTGTGGGCCCGCACCAGTGGTGGGTTTCAAAAATTGTTGGAACCTACTCTGTGGCTGTGGCCTCCTTTGTGGGAGTCGCTTGCCACCCATGTGACCGGATGGGAGCGGCTTGCCGCCCATGTGACCGGATATGAAATTATGAATTAGTACTTAGGTTGGTCCAAGTAGCTATTCAGAAACTCTGGCATTGAAGCATGCAAGTCTTAAAACTGTCAAGTTACAAGATCCTGTCCCAGTGGTGGGTTTCAAAACAGTTTGGAACCTCTTCTGTAGGTGTGGCCTGCTTTCCGGGTCCACTGGTGGAACCTCTTCTAACCGATTTGGCAGATTTGACAAACCGGTTCTACCGAATAGGTGCGAACTGGTAAGAACCCACCTCTGGCCCGCACCCATAATGCAATCCGCGCGCGACCCCTGCTCCGTGTACCCCATCCCTGTGCATGCGCCCCCCCTGCCCATTTTTGGCTTCCAGGTTGGAGCAGGAGGCTTTCCAGGCCCAAAACAAGATGCAGGGGGGCCTTGCACGGAACCCCCCACCCGGTTTTGGTTTCTAGGTTGCTGCAGGAGGCTTTCCAAACCCAAAACGGGGCATGCCCCTCCCATGCCCCGTTTTGGGGCTGGAAGGCCTCCTGCACCAACCTGGAAGTCAAAATGGGGTGCGGCAGCACTGTGTGGGGCCCCAAAATGCAGTGCGAGCACCCCCTGGGCATGTGGCCCTCCGCCCCGTGCAGGTGTGCGTGTCCCCCACATGTGCCCCATACATGTGTGGCAGAGACCCGAAGACCAGCTGGCTGGCGGGAGGCGTGTGCATATGCGCAGTGGATCTGGGCTGGGGCGATGGCTGGCGTGCCCACAGAGGGGGCTCTGTGTGCCACCTATGGCACGCATGCCATAGGCTCACCATGGCAGGTCTATAATTTAACTTTACAGCATAGATTCTGCCACTTTGTTCTTTCAACCCTGTCTGGACTTCAGCATTGACCTCTGCCGGTGTGAACGCTCTCAACTAAATCAGTGTGATTCTCATGTCCGTTTTCTGCTCATCACCTGCCACAGGCTGAATTTACTGGGTGGATTTTTGTTTTCGCTTTCTGCTTCTACAGCATCAATGTCTTTGCAAGACCGGATCAATTTTGTGCAGTGGGAAGCCGGCTAAGGGAAAGAGGGGAAAGGAAGGGGAAATGAAAGGGTGGTTTTTTTTTTTAAAATTGTAGTGAATGCTTTGATCCAAATTTTGATTTGCAAATCTATGTCGTTGCTATTGGTTTATATTTTTCCTTCGGTTTTAATTTCCTTTAAAAAATGTTGGTATCTATTTAAAAAAAAAAAACTGAAAGAAAATATTAATGTTTTTGTGCCCCAAAAAAGGCTTATTTTTGTTTGTTTTCCTTGCAAGCATCTGATGGTCATAGGGTAGGTGGTTCATTCATCTGCTGGGGGAGGGTTTGATGGAGGTACACAGCCCGCATTTTTATCTTTACATGAATTAAATGTCAGTTGGGACACATGAAGTCTGAAAGAGAATATCAAGGCCTTTGGCAAAAATGTCTTCTCCTGTCCGTGCTGATGTCTCCTGCTGCACCCTATTCAAACCTGAATTTCGTGGATTTTTGGTGCAAAGCAAAAAACCTACTGAACCTGTTCATGAGCAGGTGAATGATGGCCTGATACAGACTCTGGGAGTAGCCATCTCACCTTCAAAATGTAGAAATTGTGGGTTCTTTTTTCTAAGAGCGAACTGAATGTTCCCAGGAGACATTCTGGAGACATTTTTCCTAGTATTAATTCTTCACGGAGTTCTTGGTGCCCTTTCAGCTTGGTTGAGTTTTTTTCCAGACATTTCATTACCCAACTAGATAGAATAGAGGAGAGCGGAGCAGAGCAGCACAGAGTACAGTAGAATAGAATAGAATAGAATAGAATAGAATAACAGAGTTGGAAAGTACCTTGGAGGTCTTCTAGTCCAACCCCCTGCTCAGGCAGGAAACCCAACACCACTTCAGACAAATGGTTATCCAATATCTTAAAAACTCCCAGTGTTGGGGCATTCACAACTTCTGGAGGCAAGTTGTTCCACTGATTAATTGCTCAAACTGCCAGGAAATTTCTCCTTAGTTCTAAGTTGCTTCTCTCCTTAATTAGTTTCCACCCATTACTTCTTGTTCTACCCTCAGGTGCTTTGGACAATAGTTTGATTCCCTCTTATTTGTGGCAGCCCCTGAGATATTGGGACACTGCTATCATTGTCTCCCTTAGTTCTTCTTTTCATTAAACTAGACATACCCAGTTCCTGCAACCGTTCTTCCTATATTTTAGCCTCCAGTCCCCTAATCCTCTTTGTTGCTCTTCTCTGCACTCTTTCTAGAGTCTCAACAGCAACAGCACTTAGATTTGATATACTGCTTCACAGTGTTTTTACAGCCCTCTCTAAGCCGTTTACAAGAGTCAGCATATTGCCCCCAACTATCTGGGTCCTCATTTTACCAGCCTCCGAAGGATGGAAGGCTGAGTCATCCTTTGAGCCAGTGAGGTTTGAGCTGCCAAACTGCTGGGAATTGTAGCCTGCCATACTGCATTTTAAGCACCGCGCCACCATGGCTAGATAACATTGTCAGCGCTAACACTTCCGTGGCACTGACAATGTTACCATGCTGGGTAATGAAACATCTGCAACAAAACAGCCAAGCTCAGAGAACACCAAAAACTCCACTGTTCAACCTTGAGCTGCAAATATTCTCTTCCACTGGTATTAATACTTCTTCATGGCGTTTTCCTGATGCTTGATTGATGACACTTTTCGAAACAAAAAAACAGAGACTCCATTTCTGGGTTTTATCCTAAGTTGGATTGTTTTCTGAACGAATGTTGTGCCAAAATTGTGCATTCTATACACTTGAACCAAGTCTTTCTCAACCTGACCCTCCATAGGTTGGGGACTACAATCCCCATCATTTTGGATTATTGGCCACATTGAGAGTTGATGGGAAATGTAGTCCAAAACAGGTGGAAGACACCAAGATTTAGGGAAGCTGTAGGAGATGATTTATGAGGAGATAAGAGTTAAAAGGTTACTAGTTACTGGGCTTATTGGGAACTTCAATAGTAGAGTATCTGATTAATTCCTCCTGTTTTCATAAAATCTTAGAGTTGGAAGGGCCCTTAGAGATCATCAACTCCTCCTCAGTACGGGATTTGCAAAAGTATCTCTTAAGACGATTTTTCCTGAATGGAGCAGGTGGATACATTTCAAAATACATTTCAAAACTGCCATTAAGCATTTCTCCAATTTAAATGCACAAATGTGCATAACATATTTTTTTTTAAAAAAACACACACACATGGTTTTCCAGACTTTCCTTCAGGAATCACTGTGCCTGTCTCAACTCAAGGCAGGATTTACAGTTTAATCGATTTAAATACTAATGATTCTCTCTCACAGGGTAGCCAGTCAGGGAACATGTGATATCAATGGGAAGCCATAATGATTCGGTTCAGACAAAAGCTCCGTGAACTAATCATGATAAATGAGTACAGAATTTGAGCGCAGACATTTTGCTATTTAGTTTTTAGGTATAAAAACCTCATTTCTAGCCCTCTTCAACAACAACAAAAAAAAAGGCAGGTGGATAGCTGCAGTGTGGCAATCTTACACTCCAGAAGAAGATCAGAGATTGTTAAATCTCACCTATTTCTGCTTGAGGAATGGAATCAGAATATTTGACACAAATAGACCCTTCCATCACATTGACACTATACAGATAGCCCTTGACTTACAAAAGTTCACTTAGTGACCGTTTGAAGTTATAACGGCGCTGGAAAAAGTGACTTCTGACCATTTTTCACGCAGCATCCCCCATGACCAAAATTCAGACGCTTGGCAACGGACTCGTATTTATGACGGTTGCCGTGTTGTTCCAGGGTTGCGTCATCACTTTTCGCGACCTTCTGACGAACAAAGCCAATGGGGGAAAGCCAGATTCACTTAACGACCGGGTTACTAACTGAACCCCTGCAGCGATTCACTTAAAAACGGTGGCAAGGAAGGTCGCAAAATGGGGCAAAATTAACCACAACTGCCTTGCTTAACAACACAAATCGGAGACTCAGTTGTGATCATAAGTCAAGGACTATCTGTACATTAGTTATGGGGTTTTTTTAAAAAAAAAATCCCAAAATTTTGAATAGAAGGCAGTGCTAATGAATGAAGGCCAGTTTGGGGTAGTCGTGGATAAGGCATCAGATTAGAAACTGGAAGATTAGTTCTAGTGCAGTGTTTCTCAACCTTGGCGACTTTCAGTCCTGTGGACTTCAACTCCCAGAATTCCCCCAGCCAGCTATGCTGGCTGGGGGATTCTGGGAGTTGAAGTCCACAGGACTGAAAGTCGCCAAGGTTGAGAAACACTGTTCTAGTGCTTAGTCCTGCCTTAGGCACGAGGCCAGCTGATCTTGGGCCAGTCACTCTCTCTCAGCCCTAGGGAAGAGGCAATGGCAAACTACTTTCTGAAAAGCCTTGTCAAGAAAAAAAAGAATAATCGGACATGACTGAACAGAAGAAAAAAAACAAAATGCTAATGAAAGCCTTTTGGTGTATTCCTTTATCTGGAGAATGGGTCGTTGCAAATGTTGTACGGGGGCGTAGCGGGTGGGGGGGGGAGGAGAAAAATGGAAAACAGGCTCGATGTGCATGAATTTGATAGCTATGTTATTTTCTTCTCTCTCTCTCTCTCTCTTTTCTTCCCCCCTTTCCCCCTCTTCTCCTTTCAAAACCACCCGCGTAGCCTGCAAACGCAAAGAACAGGAGCAGCAAAAAGACCGGAATCTGCAGCCGAAGAAACAGCGCCTGGTCTTCACCGACCTTCAACGCCGCACCCTGATCGCCATCTTCAAAGAGAACAAGCGACCTTCCAAGGAGATGCAGATGACCATTTCGCAGCAGCTGGGCCTGGAGCTCAACACCGTCAGCAACTTCTTCATGAATGCTCGCCGGCGGTGTATGAACCGTTGGCAAGAGGAGCCAGGCACCAACCCCGGAGTCCCCTCTTCATCCACAAGCACTTTTTCCAAAGCATGATTTCTCTCTTTAATTTTTTCATACGCCTCTCATAACCCTTGCATCCCCCCCCCCGCTGAACTCCACCCAGAAGAGAGCCCATTCCCTTCTCCGTGTGTCTGCTCCCTTCACCTGCATACTGCATATACGTTGAGCAACGAAAACGCACCGCGCCCACTTCATAACCATCCATGGTTGGATGCCTCTGGGACATCCCAGATCTTCCAGGGGCATCCCATAGCAGCCTCCGTCTTTGACCTCCCTCAGACCTTCCCATGTGTGAAAGGGCCATTTCATCTCCTCATCTGGTGAGCAACTTCCCCCCCAGCCTTGGGTTTAGCTGAGGGACGTCTCTCCTCCCTTAGAAGTTTCAGCCAGCGAGTAATTATATTGTTCTGGTGGCAGAGGGGGGGAGGGATCTGTCAGGAGCAGCTTAAAGAGCAGAAACTTTGATTTGAAAGCTGTCATTGTGGAAACAAAATGTTTATCCCAGAGGGCCTGGCTATCTGAGGAGCAAGTGAGTGGTGTATGCCTTAAAAAACAGCCCAGCACTGGAAAATTGAAGGGAGGGCAAGAAGCAAGTAACTTATTAATTTGTCAAGCTGATTCAGCTCCCTCAGATGTATTTTCTAGATACCTGTCCAACGTAACTGGACCTTGTCTAATTTCTGGGTTTTAAATTCCAGACCAACTTAATCGTTCCTACTGGGGTTGTCTTTCACCACCGAGATAGAAGTGAATTGTGGGGTATTTTAAAGACTCATACCAAGACCCTGTTAACATCTGATTCTGTCTCGCCTTTCTATTTCAAAGAAAGGTCATTTCTTGTGAAGCTGAAAATGACCCCCACCTCTGATATGGGAAAAGGCATATGAGAGGGTCATGTGGGAATCGTTTAACCTTTGTACGGAGGACGAGCTGCAATTGTTTATCCTGAAATGAGAGTTCAGTGATGCCATGTGTGAATGTAGATTAGGGGGTTGCTCAGTTTGCAAGTCAAGGATGCATATAGGGCCTGAGATTTTTTTTAAAAATCCCACAATCCTACTGAACATCCTTCATCCTAGTAACAGTGGGAAAATGCATGAAAATCCATTCCAGGAAAAAAAAAACATCTTCAAAATGTTGTCATGTTGTCCTCATGTACATTTCCTACAGCTCAGCCCACTTTTTTCTCACCTCGTGTCCTCCACAACAGCCTTCACACTCCAAGCGGTCCCCGTGGAAAATCCACCAGAGGTCTTGCCAAGTGCATCCCGGCACACAGTCTGAAAGTTATCGAAACCAAATTCAACTCTCGAAAGAAGACTTTTTTTTTTCTTTCCTTTTTTTTCTTTTTTGACGATTCCTCTCCAAGGAATTCCAAGCCAAAGTGTCAAGGGGGGAAACCAGAAACTCTGACGAAAAACGATCCCCTCTTTTCTCCCTTGAATGAGTCACGTGGAATCCAAAGCGAAGTTGCACTGTGTCACCTAGAGAAAAAGCGGGTCATGAAGCACATTTTACGTACATAAATCGGGTAATTAAAAAAAAAAAGCTTTAAAGAAATCAAAGCGAAGCAGTGCAGGAGCTGAATTTTTATTTCCTGGACACTGGATCGACAGCTGACCTTCCATTCAATGTTGGTTTCATTTCAAAGGCCAGCCCCAGCTGAATGATTTCCATCCTCACTCCTCTTTTTTGCCTCTTATTATCCCCGTTTTCTGCCTCCCAATACATACAGGATGGCACGAAGGGGAGAGAAACCATGATAGTATATGTGGTAGGAATCAGACTGGGCAAGTTGAGTTGAGCAGGGGACAAATTAGGAATCTGTTTGCTAAATGGATCGATAGATTCACATGGGGAAGACATATACGCCCCCCCAGTCCTTTTCCAGCCCCAGCTCCGTACCCTCCCTGGTGAAAATAACAAACTACAAAAAAAAAAAAGAAACTAAAAAAAAAAAAAGGAATCCTGGCAACGTACGAAAGATAAGTGACTATTTTTTGTGTGTGTGCCAATTAACAGCTTGCCTTAAAAATAGAAGATGGATACCAGATGATCGTCCTCTTTCGCTTGGAAAGAAGGGCTTGACTTCAGTAGCATCTGACGTCATGAATCAGGAGCGTTTGCAAGGCAAAAAGAGAGAAAGAAAGGAAAAAGAAAGAATTGGTCAGCTTGATGAGAAATAGCATCACCAGTTAAACCTGTATGTCTGGCTGGCAAAGTTGAAGCCCCCCCCCTCCCCTTTTGCCTACAGAGCCAGAAAAAAAAAGGCTTTTGAGAAGGTAAAGAGGCCGCACAATGGCAGCCTCGCCCTCTCCGTGCTAAATGTGGGATTCTTTGTACGTGTGTGTCTGTGTGTGTGTGTCGTTTCTTTGTTTTATTATTTTTTAACGGGACACTATCAAATTGATGCGGGTAATAAGAGCACCATCCTTGCGCAGTGGTTTATGCGTTCACTTTATGTTGAAGACAATGTGTCGAGCGACCCTTAGGCACCTTTGGGAATGGAACAGAAAGAAAGAAAAAAAGAGAGAGAGAGAGAGAAAGGAAAAAAAACAACCCCAGAACCATCAAAAGTTTATTCTTTGAGCAGAAAAGGAAGAAGGGGGAAAAAAAGAATGAAATGACTCCTAATATTTCCTATCTTCAGCAAAACATTTTGTCCCGGTCTTGACTGTTGGGTGCTGCCAATCAAGGTGTGGGATGGAGTGGGAACTTATTTGGACCAACCAAAGAAAACTGGAAAAGGGAAAAAAATAGCAAATGCTGATATGTTTTATCAAAACACACATACAGAGAGAAGGGGGGGGGATACTGCAGGAGGACAACAACCCCCCCCCCGAAATTGCCTCTCTCAGACTCCCTGAGTGTCCATCCCCTTCAAATCTACCCCAACCTACCGCATCATCTTGTCTTGTTGTGAGTTGTCGATGCTAAAGAATGATGGAGAAGGACTCTGGTGGATTTCCCATACCTGGTTTTTGTGAAGTATTGAAGGGCTGAGAAGCCTCACTAAAGGAGGGGGGGGGGGAAATGGGGAAAAAAAATGAAATGAAATAATGTAATGAAATGATGGGGCCTGAACTTAGTAGAAGAACCGAAGGGAGGGGGAGAAAAAAAATAAAATAAAAGGAATAATTCTTATCAAAAGAACGACGACCCGAACATGCAAAGACATTTTTAGTGAGAACCAGAAAATATAGGCTACCTCACTTGAGTTTTCGATTTTTGTGATTTGAAAATCACACCTGATACCAAAGATTTTGTTCTCCTTGCCTGGTTTGTGCTGGATTACACACATTTGTACCCCCCCCTTTTTCTTGTTCCCTTTGTGATTCTCCATTTATAGTTCGTAGTCACAGACCTTTCCTCATTCCCCCCCTCGCCCCCCCCCCCGTATCCTGTGCTTTCCAACTTCCCGAGAGAAAGAAAGAAAGAGAAAAAGAGAGATAGAGTGCTAGAAGCACGAATGAAAACTTGGAGTGATAGCTGAGTGCCTTTTTTCTTGTACAAAAGGTGTAAAACCATTTTTCTGGTTTTTCTTTTTTTCTTTTTCTTTTCCCTTTTGTTTTCTTTGTCCTATAAGTTCATGAGATATTACCTCAGTTCTCTTAATCAGAGGGATTCTGGCAACTCTTGTAGCTTTTGGGTGATGAGACAAAAGCCATTCCCTGGGTCCTCTCCTCCTGCCCTCCCAGCTCCTCCCCGCCCCTCCCCTCTCCCCAGTGTTTCACGTGCAATGCACATCTAATTCAGTAGATGCACAAGAAACAGTGAGGTGTGTTCTTTATTTGTGATATTTCCATCAGAAAAGTTTAGTTGATCCTCCAACACGGGAGGTTTTTAAGAAAATATTGGACAGCCATTTGCCCGGAATTGTATAAGGTCTGTTGCTTGGGCAAGGGGTTGGACTAAAAGACCTCCAAGGTCCCTTCCAACTCTTTGTTATTCTGTCTTCTGCCTCCAGAACTCTGCATCTCTAATGGGCATCCGCTGATTCACTGCCACCCACCCACCCAAGTAGGACAGTAGAGTGAGATGCACAGCCTATAGTTGTGCGTATGCTTGGCATACGAAGGATGCTATGTCCAACCCTTCATGTATGCAAGATTCTTGGGGAAAACTTCACTGTGCCCAAATCTCTACCACAGTCCTGGGCTAGAGGGGCTGATGCAGGATTAAAAGTGAGCAAAGGAGTTTTTTCAGCCCGGTACGAATGCATTTGGGAAATCCCAGCAGCACATTGTTGGGGTGCATGGCTGCCCTTTACACATGCACAAGTCATCAGGAGCTGTTTAGGGCAAGGGGGAAATAAGATGAAGCTAAGGTTAAAAGGGACAGGGTGGCTCAGTGGCTAAGATGCTGAGCTTGTCGACCAGAAAGGTTGGCAGTTCAGCGGTTCGAATCCCTAGTGCCGTGTAACCGAGTGAGCTCCCATTAGTTGTCCCAGCTTCTGCCAACCTAGCAGTTCAGGGAAAAAAATGCAAGTAGAAAAATAGGGACCACCTTTGGTGGGAAGGTAATAGCGTTCCGTGTGCCTTCGGCGTTTAGTCATGTTGGCCACATGACCACGGAGACGTCTTCGGACAGCGCTGGCTCTTCGGCTTTGAAACAGAGATGAGCACTGCCCCCTGGAGTTGGGAACGACTAGCACCTATGTGCAAGGGGAACCTTTACCTTTAAGGCTAATGTGAAGAAAGATTGGAGAAAAACTACTCTAAAATAGGGCTCCTCAACCCCCGGGCTGCAGTCCACTACCGCTACTGCTGAAGTGGCAGGAAAGTGCGCGAAGCTTTATCTGCACATCACGGGATTTAGGTTGCGCACACAAAACCATTTCCCCAGCCATCAAAACCACTAAAGCAGCCGCTATCGTCACCAGTCTGCGGAACCAAAACGGTTCGGGACCCCTGCTCTAAAACATATCTCTGATCATTTATGCAGTAGTGCATATTAGCAATAGCAATAGCAGTAGACTTATATACCGCTTCATAGGGCTTTCAGCCCTCTCTAAGCGGTTTACAGAGAGTCAGCATATTGCCCCCAACAATCTGGGTCCTCATTTTACCCACCTCGGAAGGATGGAAGGCTGAGTCAACCCTGAGCCGGTGAGATTTGAACCGCTGACCTGCTGACCTAGCAGTAGCCTGCAGTGCTGCATTTAACCACTGCGCCATCTCGGCTCTATCAAATATGGCACCATATCAAACTAAGCTGGCTACAGGTAGTCCTCAACTTCCAACTATTCGATTAGCGACCAAAGTTACAACGGCATGGGAAAAAAGGTGACTTATGACCGTGATCCCCATGGTCACATGATCAAAATTTAAACGCTTGGCCATTGACTTCATATTTATGACCGTTGCAGTGTCTCGGGGGGTCATGTGATCCCCTTGTGCTATCTTCTGACAAGCAAAGTCAATGGGGAAGCCAGATTCCTTTAACAACTGCAATGATTCACTTACCAACTGCGGGAAGAAGGGTTGTAAAATGGGGCACAACCCATGTAAAAACTGCCTTGCTTAGCTTTGGCAATTTGGGGCTCAATTGTGATTGTAAGTCAAGGACTATCTGTACCTCTCAGTTCAACCCTGAGCTACAAATACTCTCTTCTATTGATCCGATGTAGGAATATTGATAAGCTGCCCTAATAACTATGTCCCGGGAGTCATTTGATACCTCCCCCCAAAAAAGCTCACACTGGATAAACCATATTGTATGCATAGATCATGAAGTGGATTGAATGAGACCCGCTTTGACCCCCAAATGACCCTGCCTGTGGGAAAGCTAACTGATCCAGCAACGAGGCCCCCAGGCAGCCTTTTTCTCCCCTGCTCTCCTTCCATAATGCAGGCAAGCCCGTGGTGGGTTCTGGATTCCGTCCCAACCGGTACGGTTGGAACAGCCCCGGAGTTACCTACATACATGCGTGCGTTGCACGAATGCGTTGTAGCATCAAATGACGCTTCCGCAACGCTCCAGCTGCTTGGCGGAGCGTCGCGCGAGCGCTGTATGCACCAAGAGTGTGTGCAGAAGCGCCAAAAGCTTAAAGCACAGGTAAGGAACTTGGGTGGGTGGGCGGGCTCTCTGGAGCACCGTACCAGAATGGTGCCCAGTGCTCCGGGCAGGATCCGGTACGCCCGTACCGGGGCGTACCGTCTACAACCCACCACTTAGGCAAGCCTCTTGACTCCCACACCTGCAATTTGAAAAATGCTAGTCATAAAATCAAATTAATGTTGTTTTCTCTCCAGAGAACTCAGTTCAAATAATGCAGAGGAAGGACGAAGGGATCATGATATTTTGATTGGTCAATCGGTACTTGAATTCGGAGTTTATTCGTTAAATTTATATCCCACCTTTCTTCTGCGCCACGCAAGGTAGCAACGTATCTAACGTGGGAGTACTTGGTGCTCTCTGAGCTTGGTTGTTTTCTTGCAGATGTTTCATTACCCAATTAGGTAACATCGTCAGTGCTAGAAGGAAGTGGGGTTTGCTCTAACTACACACTGATGACGTAACCTAGTTAGGTATGAAACATCTGCAAGAAAACAACCAAGCTCAGGGAACACCAAGGACTTCACAGTTCAGTCTTGAGCTCCAAATACTCTCTTCTATTGGTACATAAAAAGGGACCAGGTGGCTCAGTGGCTAAGACGCTGAGCTTGTCGATCAGAAGTTCGACTGAATCCCTAGCACCGCGTAACGGAGTGAGCTCCCGTTACTTGTCCCAGCTTCTGCCAACCTAGCAGTTCGAAGGCATGTAAAACTGCAAGTAGAAAAATAGGGACCACCTTTGGTGGGAAGGTAACAGCATTCCGTGTGCCTTCGACGTTTAGTCATGACCACAGGACCACGGAGACATCTTCGGACAGTGTTGGCTCTTCAGCTTTGAAAAGGAGATGAGCACCGCCCCCTAGAGTTGGGAACGAGTAGCACAAATGTGCGAGGGGAACCTTTACCTTATTGGTACATATCTAATGCTCTTGCTTTCTATTGCTGCCCCACAACGACAACCCTAAGAGGTGGGTTGGCCCAAAATCATCTAGCTGCCCTTCTTGGATAAGGGAGGAATAGAACTTGTGGACTCTCAGGTTCTAGCCTAGCACCTTAACCACTACACCAAACTGCCCTCTCTCATATTCTGTATTGTCTGATGACGGTGCTTGTGCAAATGTCCCCATCCCCTCCCACCACAAACGACCAACCTATTTCTTCACAGAATTACCCCTTCATCTGGCATTTCCCCCTTGTTTCCTTTTGACCCAACACCCAAATGGCTTGTTGATACCAAAGATGTCTCCAGTCAGGAGAAAAATAAATAAATGAAGAAATAAACCAGTGGCCCTGCCTTTCTCTCCAGCACAAACCTGGCAAGCCTTTGACAATGTTCTCTGAAATACCTCAAAAAAAAAATATTTAATGTATAGTTTATGTGACAAAATAATAATGATAATAATAATAATAATAATTACTTAGCTAGTTTTTGGAATTTGCAACTTGAAGCTTTATACTGTTAAATTATAATTTTTGCAGAGATGGCAAGTGTTACTATGTTGACATGCTCAATGGAAGACATATTGAATGTTTGGAAAGGAAAGGAAAAACTGGTTAGTTTCATGATTTTTTTTGTCTGTGTTTTTGTTTTTTAAAAAGAGAAAGATTGAGAGAGAGAGAGAGAAGGTTCCTTGGAGTTTACAGATTTCGTATTTAAACAAGTCCTTTAAAAGAAAAAAAAATCACAGATAGTAGTAATATCCTATGCTTTGGGGATGTGTTCCTTTTTTTCTGCTGAGTCATGTCTTACAAGAGTATTTATTATATGTGTTTATGTGTTCAAATGTAATTTAAGAAGGGGGAAAAAAAGACAAAAAAAGAAATGAAAATTTGATTTATGCATGGAAAAAAAATATACTCTTTCTTGAAGTAATGTAATAATTATTGAGATGGGGAGGGCAGGGAGGGCGAAGCTGGGTTTGCCGTGTTATTTGTCTAACAAGATTTAATTTCAATTGGAGGTATGTGCATGGATCAATTAATTTCATGTGACTGTGGACGTTTCTTTGTCAATTCTCTCTTGTTTTATTTGGTTCCTCCTTTTCCTCCACCATTTTCTTTCCTTTGTATATTAGTGCATTGTTAAAAATCCAATGGGGTGTTGGAAGACGTGTCTCTGCAGTCTGCACCAGGGGGTGGGTTCTGGATGGCTTTACTGCCGTTCACTCGTGTACGCGCTGGATGCGTGATGCCTGCACATGCGTAGTCCAATTAAAATTGTTCTGTGCATGCACAGAACTAAAAAAACAAGATGGCGGCGATGGCAACCAGGGAATCGGTTTGAGGGCGTGGCAGGCCTGTGTTGCTGCCGTTTCCAGCGACGCAGGTCGCCGTACCACTACCAGTTGGGCGGAACTGGGCCGAACCATTAGGAACCCACTTCTGCTCTGCCCATTAAGTGGGAATAACAGCTCATGAGAAAAGGGGGTGCTTGGATAGGACGGATTTCAGTTGTTCCATCATCAACCAAACACGAGAACTGTGTCTTGGCCAGCAGCCCTTTTATCATTCCAACAAACTCAACAAATGGATTTTAGCATCTTTCCCCCCACCCCCAGACTGGTGTGTTCCTTTTTAGCATCCAATCACAAGTGTCTTTATTCAGAAGAGAGAAAAAGAGACAATCATTTGCAATGTGTGTGTGTTTGTGTGTTGTGTACACATCCAAATAAGTTGATCGGTCAATCGTCCTTTCTTATGCTCCCCTTGGAGACAAGGGGACGCAACCAAACCAAGGGGCAGTCTGAATTTATGCTAATCCTCTTTTAGGTCCTTCTTGGGGTGGTCTGGATGAGATAAACACACACACACACACACACACACACACACACACACTCACACCCATTTGAAGATGGACTGGGACAACTCACCATGGCCAACTTGCCACGGAGAAATCACCACGGGACAATTCAACAAATAGAAAAGTTAAATTCATTTCAACGGAACTATGGCCAATAATAATAAAATAAAGAAAACCAATCTAGAAGTATAAGGGTTGCAAATAATTCCAATGAAAATGTGGTCACCGGTAATAAAAGTTAGCGAAATGATTAATGTTGAGTCTTGAGATTAATGCCGTGGTGGCGCAGTGGTTAGAGTGCAGTACTGCAGGCAACTTCTGCTGACTGATGGCTGCCTGCAATCTGTAGAGAGGGCTGCAAAGCACCGTGAAGCAGCATATAAGTCTAAGGTAGTGTTTCTCAACCTTGATGACTTTAAGTCGTGTGGACTTCAACTCCCAGAATTCCCCAGCCAGCTGTGCTGTGTTCTGGGAGTTGAAGTCCACAGGACTTAAAGTCACCAAGGTTGAGAAACACTGGTCTAAGGGCTATTGCTATTGCTAATTGTCCTGTGGTGAGTTGACCATGGCGAATTTTCCTAGACCTTTTGGGGAGTGATGGGGGACCTCCCTCACCAACCCTGTTTTCCAAGCACTACACTGTTCAGAAGTTCGAAATTCATGTCAGGCAGGAAGCTCGATGGTGGGGGGCAGGTTAGAGGCAGGAAACCCACTACAGGTAGTCCTTGACTTAACAACCATTTGTTTAGTGACCATTCCGTTGCAGCATCCCCATGGTCATGTAATCAAAATTCAAATGCTTGGCAATTGACTTATATGTCAGGGTTCCAAGTAACACCCCCCCCAATGAAAGAAGACTCCGAGACTTGAGTTTCCTCAAAGTTCCATTTTATTAGAGATGTCATATTGGCACATCTGGGAAAACCCGAATCTGAAAGCTTCCAGGGTTTCCCCTCCCAAATGAAAGTCCAACTCCCTGCCCACATGTCCGTCACGTGGCCCAATCAGGCACGGTCCCAACTGGTGATGCCTCCCAGTCACACCACTCCAAGTGCAGGGCAAGGTGTCCTTGACTCTCTGAGAAAGGAATGTTCTTTTGACTATATATATCTCCCATACTCCAGATAACCCCCCCTCCCATTTTCCCACAATAGAAAATGTGGCAGGCCTGAAGGCCCAATGCAAAAAAATGGCTTCCAGGTCTGACATGATATTTATGATGGTCGTGGTGTCCTGGGGCCCTGATTTTGTGGCCTCCTGACAGGCAAAATCAATGGGGAAGCCAGATTCACTTCTCCACCGTATTACTAACTGAACAACGGCAGCGATTCACTGAACAACACTGGCAAGAAAGGTCGTAAAGGGGGGTACGTAAGTCATTTAACAACTGCCTCGCTGAGCGACAGAAATTTGGGGACTCAATTGTGATTGTAAGTCGAGGACTGCCTGTATTCATGTCCTAACAAAGGGGCTGAGGGGAAAAAAAACCCAGCCGAACCAGTCAAGAGAGCAAATGCCAATCCGTGTAAGTGAGATGGACTTATATGGCACAGTATATATTGCTTCTGGTATACACATGAGGAATTTAACAATAAATGAGAGGACTCTGTTTCGCATGAAAACGTCTCTGATTCAAACTGGTTCAAACCCTGGAAAGCTGCCTCCGGTGAGTACAGGTAGTCCCCCGAACTATTTGTTTAGCGCAGTGGTGGGTTCCAGATCCCATTGCAATAGGTATGCTGCGACGGGGCCGGGTGTCCACCACATGCACGAGCTCTGCATTCACATGCGCACCCATTGCCCTGCGACGCTCCAGCTGCTCGGCGGAGCGTCGCGCAGGCGCCGCACACTGCGCCAATGGCCTAGTTGGGTCAAATACAGGTAAGGAATGCGGGTGGGCCCGCCAAAGCACCGTTCCGGGACGGTGCCTGCTGCGCCCAGCAGGCACCAGTACGCCCATACCAGGGTGTACCGGCTGGAACCCACCACTGGTTTAGTGATTGTTCAGAGTTACAATGGGATTGAAAAAAAGCGACTGACGCTTACAGGGACACACACTTAACCACTGCAGCATCCCCACAGTCACGGGCTCAAAATTTGGGCTCTTGGAACCAGCATAAAGTTATGACACTTGCAGCCTTCAAGGGTCATGCGATCTCCAAGTGCAACCTTCCGGGCTGCCTTATGACAAGAAAAATTAAGTGGAGGAAACCGAATTCATGTAATGACCTTGTGATTCACTTAACACTCGTGGCAATAAAAGTCATAAAATTGGGCATGCCTCATTTAACACCGCTTTACTTAGCACGTAGATGCAGGGACAGGCTAATAAGAGTTGTAAGGGACCTTGTAGGTCATCTAGTCCAACCCCCTGCCCAAGCAGGAGACCCTACTCCATTCCTGACAGATGGCAGTCCAGTCTCTTCTTGAAAGCCTCCAGTGATGAAGCTCCCACAACTTCCGAAGGCAACTTCTGTTCCATGAGTTGATTGTTCTCACTGTCAGAAAGTTCCTCCTTATTTCCAGGTTGAATCTCTCCTTGTTCAGTTTCCATCCATGCTTGTCCTAACTGTAGTTGTAAGATGAGGACTACCTGAATAGATAGAAGTTGATCTAGAAGGAGGGATCACTGACTCTTTAAATCAGGTGTCCATACAGATGTATGTGCTGTTCTTCCAGAAATGTTCCTGTTGTTTTTTTAAGGCACGGTACAAAGGAACCACTAAAAAGCAAATCGGGGGACAAAAGGACTCAGCATTACAAGTAATCCTTGACTTACAACCATTCATTTAGCAACTGTTGAAAGTTACAAGGGCACTGAAAAAGGTGACTTATGACTGGTCCTTGCACTTATGACTGTTATAGCATCCCTGCGATCACATGATCAAAATCTGTGCACTTGGCAACTGGCATATATTTACATTGGTTGCAGCCAGGGGTGAAATTCAGCAGGTTCTGCTACAGGTTCTGCAGAACCGGTAGCAGAAATTTTGAATAGTTCGGAAAACCGGCAAATACCACCTCTGGCTGATCCCAGAGTGGGGAGGGAATGGAGCTTTTGCAGTATCCTTCCCCCGCCACACCCACCAAGCCACGCTCACAGAACTGGTAGTAAAAAAAATTGAATTTCACCCCTGGTTGCAGCATCTTGGGGTCATGTGATTGCCATTTGCGGCCTTCCCAGTTGGCTTTGGTCAAGCAAAGTCTATGGGGTAAGCTGGATTCACTTAACAGCCACATGATTCACTTAACAACCACGACAAGAAAGGTCATAAAACTGGGCTAGATTCCCTTAATAGCCACCTTGTTTAGCAACAGAAATTCTGGTCCCAACTTTGGTCATGCGCTGAGAGCTACCTGTAGAGTTCGGACAAACCGGTAGTTCGACCAGCACTTGGACTCACTCACCTGCCCAGGTGCTATCCTGTCCTATATAATTATGTTTTTGATGACTTGAGCACACATTTTCGGTTCTGGGCGAACCCATTGCTACATTATGTGACGCCCACCTCTGGCTAGCTGTAGTTCCTTTTCTACCACATAAAAGGAAATGAGTATTTGGATTACCTGCAGAAGAAACAAATTGTTCAGACACACATGAAAAGAACTTACGAAACACAGCAAGGATCCTTGCCTTTTCTGGTTTGTGTTTCTCGTCTGTGACCTCATATCATTCGCAAACAGTGTGAAGAACCAATCTTCCCATAGATAAAACATCCTTCCTTTCCAAACATGTATTGACACACCACTTTTTTTTTTGTTGCCCTAGAAATAATTCCCTTGAACAACAAGACAAGTGCTGTAAATTTTTGGAACAGTGAGGCAGAAGACGAAAAATCCCTAAAACACTGTACCACAGCCAATACAGGCCAATTTTTTTTTCATGCCCTCATTCTCTTAATAAATTGCAGAACGTTTAATAGATCTCTTGGTAGTCTGATTCTAGTAGTCTCTTCAGACTGAGATCCCTCCCTGTTATAGTGTCATCCAATTATAGTTAGTTTAGGGCAGGGGTTGGCAAACCTGTGGCTGTGGAGCCGCATGTGGCTCTTTCATCCCTCTGCTGCGGCTCCCTGTAGCTGGTTGACTCCACAATTGATAGAGGTTTTGGTTAGGACAGGTAGAGGAAAAAGGATGCCGCACTAAGAGGAGATTCTATGGTGGGGGAAATGGACTTCTGGTCAGCTCCAGAATTGAACAGGGGGCTTCCGGTTAGGACCTTTGTGGCTCTATGAGTGTTTAAGGTTGCCGACCCCTGGTTTAGGGTTACATCACCATCTTGAAGTACAGAACCATTGCAAATAGCTTTTTTTTTTTTGGTACACTGAAGACACATCTGGCTGAGTGTGTGTTTTAAGATGAGCCAGGAGTGTACAACTTCACAATCCTGGGAGGGAGAGACACACGATGATCTCAGTCCTGGATGTGTCTCCCAGGTACATACAGTAAATCTTCTCTAAGGTTGGACTTACACAGTACTTTTCAATTAGTTAAAAAGTTGGCTCATTTGTGATTTGATGTACTGGGGGAACCCTGCCATTCTCTCAACATTTGGGGTGAAGCCGCCCTCTCATTAAGCCATAATATACGATTGGTCTGTTTTGGCTCATTATGTTTCGTAAAGATGACTACAATGTTTTCTTAACCCAGGTTTAAGGTGAAGTGTGCAAACCCAGCCTTAATGTGACCAAAGAGGAAATAATTAAATACATTGCAAATATTCACATTATCTGTGTTAGTTATTTTAATTGCATTTGGATGCAAATTAAATTAAACTGTATTAAATCTTGGTCTTGGCCACTTCCATTTCTTTGCTCTTGGCCGCAGCTGTTTGCCGCTGCATTAAGTGTAGCCATTGATCTGGAAAAAGCACAAGTTTTGGACTCTTAGGATAACAACAGAATATCTATCGTCTCCTCCATGATGTTGTCCATGGAGCAGCACAATACAATACACTACAATACAATAGCTGAGTTGAAAGGGACCTTGGAGATCTTCTACTCCACTCCCTGCCTGGCAGGGGTGGGTTTCTCGCCCCGTTCCAACAGGTTCGGTTGGAACGAGGCCGGCAGCGTCCTCGCGCATGCGTGCGGCGCGCTTGTGCACGTGTGCGGCGCACACATGCATACTAGCGTCTGTGCGATGCTCCAGCTGCTCCTGGAGGATCGCGCAGGTGCTGTATGCATCCTGCGCATGCGTGGAAGCGCAGAATTCATCAAAACCGGGTAAGGAGCGGGCGCGCGGGTGCGCGTGGGCCCTTCACCATTCCCGGAAGTTACTTACTTCCAGGTTCGGCGACCAACCGGTTTGCAGGGACTGCCGCGAACCGGTTGAAACCCACCCCTGCTGCCTGGGCAGGAAACCCTATACCGTTTCAGACAAATGGCTATCCAACATCTTTTTAAAGACTTCCAGTGTTGGGGCATTCGCAACTTCTGGAGGCAATTTCTGTTCCACTGATTAATTGTTCTAACTGTCAGGAAATTTCTCCTCAGTTCTAAGTTGCTTCCCTCCTTGATTAGTTTCCACCCATTGCTTCTTGTTCTACCCTCAGGTGCCTTGGAGAATAGTTTGACTCCCTCTTCTTTGTGGCAGCCCCTGAGATATTGGAAGACTGCTATCATGTCTCCCCTGGTCCTTCTTTCTATTAAACTAGACATACCCAGTTCCTGCAACCGTTCTTCATATGTTTTGACCTCCAGTCTCCTAATTATCTTTGTTGCTCTTCTCTGCACTCTTTCTAGACTCTCCACATCTTTTCTACATCGTGGTAACCAAAACTGAATGCAGTATTCCAAGTATGGCCTTGGAATACTGAGAGAACAAGAGAACAATTATAATGGTAGATCTACTATTGGAAATTATGGCAGAGTGACATTGAGGGAACTACTTGTCGTTAATGATATATGAAACTTAGATAGTGCTGGATTTAGATAGTGCTGGCTCAGGAATTCTGGGAGTTGAAGTCCACAAGTCATAAAAGGGCCCTAGTTCTCCACCCCTGTCTTAAAGGATGAAATTGAAGTCACGGTCCTTTTCCCTCCAATGTAGGGGACTTCAGTTCCCAGAATTCCCTAGTACGTAGTCCAGTGTTTCTCACCCTTAACTAGGGGTGGGTTGCTACCAGCGTTACTGCTGGTTCGCTTCACGCTCACTTTGCACGGGTGCTGCTAGCTACACTCCCGTGCACCGTACATTACTTGTGCAAGCACATGCGCATAACATTATAAAATGAGTAAAAAACATGCTGGCAATGGCATAGGCAACCAGGGAGCTGGTTCGGGGATGTGGCTAGCTGGCCAGGCCATCCTTACCGGTTTGGCAGCCCAGGCCCAATGTCCACTACCGGTTCGCCTGAACCGATGTGAACCGGTAGCAACCCACCTCTGCCTTTAACCCAGTGGTGGGATTCAAATAATTTAACAATCGGTTCTCTGCCCTAATGATTTCTTCCAACAACCAGTTCACCAAACTGCTCAGAAAGATAACAACCGGTTCTCCTGTAGTGGTGCGAACTGGCTGAATCCCACCACTGCCTTAACCTTTTAAAGATGTGTGGACTTCCAACTCTAGAATGAGCCGATGTGGCGCAGTGGTTAGGGTGCAGCACTGCAGGCCACTTCAGCTGACTGTTATCTGCAGTTCAGCGGGTTTAATCTCACCGGCTCAGGGTTGACTCAGCCTTCCATCCTTCCGAGGTGGGTGAAATGAGGACCCAGACTGTGGGGGCGATATGCTGACTCTGTAAACCCCTTAGAGAGGGCTGAAAGCCCTATGAAGCGGTATATAAGTCTAACTGCTATTGCTATTGCTATAGAATTCTGGGAACTGAAATCCAAACATCTTAAAATGGTTGAGAAACATCGGTCTCTAGAGCATCCTGTGCCCTCCCTCAAATTTAAAAAGTTGCACTCCATTTTAGTGCGGCTATCATTTTAACTTTTCTCACCATGAATTGACTTCTACTGGGGTGCCCATCCCTTCAAGGTCAGCAATGCTTGTGATAATCATGGCAAAAGAGCCAAGGTGGCGCAGTGGTTAAATGCAGCACTGCAGGCTACTTCAGCTGACTGCAGTTCTGCAGTTTGGCTGTTCAAATCTCACCGGCTCAAGGTTGACTCAGCCTTCCAGCCTTCCGAGGTAGGTAAAATGAGGACCCGGATTGTTGTTGGGGGCAATATGCTGACTCTGTAAACCGCTTAGAGAGGGCTGAAAGCCCTATGAAGCGGTATATAAGTCTAACTGCTGTTGCTATTGCTATTGCTATTAAAACCACCGAGTGAAGACCCAGTCACAGCTGATCTTGGGTTAAAGAAGCAGCAGACCTCTTCACACATCATACAGAACCCAGGAAGCCACTAACCCCATCATGGTGAACGTATGGCACATGTGTCACAGGTGGCACATGTAGCCATCTCTGCGGGCAAGCCAGCCGTTGCCCTATGTCAGCTCCAGCGTGCATGCGTGTGCTGGCCAGCTGATTTTTGGCCTTTCCAGAAGGCCAGGGGAGGCCGTTTTTGTCCTGTCCAGGCTCCAGGAAAGCCTCCAGAGCCTGGGGAGGGCAAAAAACAGGCTACTGGACCTACCAGAGGCTCAGAAATACACGTTTCCGGCTTCTGGAGGGCCTCCGGGGAGCTGGGGGAGGCCGTTTTCGCCCTCCCCCGGCTCAGGGAAAGCCTCTGGAGCTGGGGGGGGGAACGGCGTGGCATGACAAAACCGCGCTCGACTAAGCCGCGCCTGATGAAACCACGTTGCTGACGTCATCAACAGGGCGACAACAGTGAGCGCGGAGAAAGAAGGGCGCTTTAAATAGCGTTTTGAAAGCAAGCCGATTCAACTTAAGGTAAGGGTTAGGTTTAGGGTTAGGTTTAGGGTTAGGTTAAGGGTTAGGGTTAGGGTTAGGGTTAGGGTTAGGGTTAGGGTTAGGGTTAGGGTTAGGGTTAGGGTTAGGGTTAGGGTTAGGTTAAGGGTTAGGATTAGGATTAGGTTTAGGGTTAGGGTTAGGGTTAGGGTTAGGGTTAGGTTAAGGGTTAGGATTAGGTTTAGGGTTAGGTTAAGGGTTAGGTTTAGGGTTAGGTTAAGGGTTAGGTTTAGGTTTAGGGTTAGGTTTAGGATTAGGTTTAGGGGGGTTAGGTTTAGGTTTAGGTGTTAATTTTAGGTTTAGCGTTTACAGCGTGCTTCTGTCTCCGCGCTGTTGTCGCCCTGTTGATGACGTCAGCTACGTGGTTTCGTTGAGCGCGCTTTAGTCAAACACGGTTTTGTGGTGGAACCGGGGAACGGGGGCAATTGAAATGAGCTCTTCAAGAACAAGAACTGTCTAATAAAAATTCATTAGGGAAAAAAAAAGAACAAGAACTGTCTAAAGATTTCAAAAGAAGCAGTCTACTGGACGACAGAAAAAAAGGATTGTCAGTTAGAAAATGTTTATAAACTATTGGCTGAAACATCCATAACTTCCAAACAATTTCGGCACGTGAGGACAGAAAGTTTCACCATCACTGCATTAACCAGTCATATCTTATTACCAATGATTTTGGTAGGACATAGTCACCGAAAGAGGGTTAGGTTTTCTTTGTAATAAAGAATACTGAATCTTCCTCCCTATCCTCCATGTCTTGAGATCATGTCCAGGAGACAAATATTGATAATACTTCAGTCTGTTCCCTTCCCCACTGGCCAGGCAGGAATAAAAAAAAACCATGTAGTTTAGACACTGCATCCATTTGGGAAATGTATTTCATGCTTCATACTGCCTTGGTATGGACTTCCTTACTGGACAGAATTGCTTTTTCAGCTGTTCTGTTTCTCCTACTCTTCTTGGTGAATCTTCTGGGCATATTTGATTATTGGCTGAATGTTGGCCTGGGTACAACATAACTCACCAGTAAAACCATTCTCTTCCAAATTGAAAAGAGTTAAAGGCAGAGGTGGTATTCAGCCGGTTCGGAGTGGTGAACCGGTAGCTCTGATGATCAGCTGGCCCTGCCCACCGATTCCTGCTCTATCCTGTTCTTTATTTCTTACTTTCTAGCTCATCTCAATCGGCGCAGCACAGCTGATTCCCTTCCCCAGCAGTTTTACTTGCCATTGCTGACTTACAAGGTAAACAGCTGAACTTCTAAATGCTCCATTTTCAGCGCCGTGCGTGTGATCACTCCTGATGCAAGAATTGATCTAATTCGGAGCAGTAATCTGATCTAGAATACACCATCTCTCCTGAGAAACTTTAATTAATACTTTTTTTTCCCACCTGCTCTCAATGTAATGACAATAATAGGGTTGAATCTTGGAGTTTGAGTCTGTCTTAAGATCACAGTCCAGAGTGTGGAGTTTGGAACAAGTAAATTTGGACTTGATTCCCCAACATTTATTCTATCTAAGACCTCATATCAACCTTTGCTCTTCTTCTGCTTCCTTGCTTGAAGATCCATCCAGGATGTACATGCCATGAAACCTGGACTACCCTGTTAATTCAGTAGTGTCAGTCTGACAATCAGAACCAGTGGCATATTTTTTTAAAAAAATGCAAATTAAAAAAAAGGAATTTAGGTTCAAATTATTAGGAACAATAAAAATACAACTTTTTTTTTAGCTTGATGTTGGCTGAATATAAGGACATAGGTTTCTTGCGAAAAATTGCAATAGCACTTAGACTTATATACCACTTCACAGTGCTTTTCAGCCCTCTCTAAGCAGTTTACAGAGTCAGCCTATTGCCCCCAACAATCTGCGTCTGCCTTTTACCCACCTAAGAAGGATGGAAGGCTGAGTCAACCTTGAGCCTGGTGGGAATTGAACTGTCAAATTGCAGGCAGCCAGCCAGCAGGCAGCAAAAGTAGCCTGCAGTACCTCATTCTAACCACCACCCTACTGTGGCTCAATGTAAAATCGGTTGTTGTCTTCCAATTTTTGTTTAATTTCTTAGTCAAGGCCCCCATCCAAGTATTAGTGAGGTCTAATCCTGCTTTAAAATCAGCCATTTGTCTGAAACGGTATAGAGTTTCCTGCCTAGGCAGGGGGTTGGACTAGAAGACCTCCAAGGTCCCTTCCAACTCTGCTATTGTATTGTATTATAAACAGAGAAGTTAAGAAATATCTTGACCAATCTTGTTCTTGATGGAGGACATGCCATCTAGGACATCCCTTAAAGTTATTCGCTATATTAATAATTTATTAATTTTTATTTATTAAATGTATCAAAGCTTAGGGAAATATGCCCGGCCTGAAACAAAAGGTTTTCTTCTGGTGAGGTAGGACACCATCCGTCTTCAAAGAAAAACTAGAAAGTCCAGTTGCTCCTTGAAGAATCACCTTTGGGACAACCATATCCTGGATGACTGAGAATCTCCATAGACATCAAGCCATAATGTTTTCCTTGATTACAGCTCAGTGTGCCATGTAAACTCAATTTCAGTGGTTTGGTTGCTTAGGTTCTGGGAATGCAACCAGTGGTTTGTTTTTTTTAATTTGATAAACCATGATCAATTGCTCCTCTCTGGGCATCAAATTTCATTTTTCAAACCTCATGAAGATTTACATTTTAAAACGACCAAATTCCGGATGACTGGATTTAAAAAAAAAAAGTCATTCCAACCAGAAGAAAAGGAGATTTACTGTCACCTGGAAGGGGATGGTGAAAAACTGAATCTAGGGACCCAATTGGTGGGGTTTGTGATGAAACAGTGGCATAATCTGGAATTTCAGCAGCAGAATTTCTGTTTTGTCCTTCAAAGTTGTGCCAAGTAATTCAAATTTTGCAACTAAGGGGAAAAATCTGGGCCTAGAACAGTGGTGGGTTTCAATTTATTTTACTACCATTTCACTTGTGCGCTTGCACGCTAATGTGGCACTTCTGTTCGTGTGCAGAAGCATCCAGATGGGTAGATGGAGCTGCCACTATTGGTTCGCCCGATCCAGGGCAAACCGGCAGAAACCCACCTCTGATCTAGAAGTATAAATGCCCATCTTCCCTTTAATGAATACAAACAAGTTTTGGGGTCTTTTGGTTTATTTTTAGCAATCATTTTACAAAAAGAAGGTATGTGTTGGGCACTTTATCAAATAATAATAATAAGAAGGAGCTATTTGTATTATTTGCAGCTGGGTTTTAGCACCAGTAGCTGGGCTACCTTTTGTTGGCTTATTTTTGAAAGGAAACCAAGTCAAATCAAACCAAATCTGACAAGCAGAAAAATTTCTCTGTTCATAATATTATATACTGTTCCATAACTCATGTGGCCCAGCAGGAGCCGTTGGAGCTGCCGATGGACTCCGATAGCGAGGGACCCTATGAGTCTGCTATGGAAGGTGTGGAAGACCCTGGGCAGGGTTCAGACTCAGAGCAGGGACCAGAGAGGCTGGTTGGCCATGCCTGAGGCATAGAGCAGTGGGGAAGATCAAAGGGAATTTGTTCCTGACGCCAGGCAATGTAGGGCGGAGAAACAGAGGCAGCAGTAATGGAGACAGAATCATAAGAGATAATCAAGCCCAGGTGGTTGTGGCTTGGCCCCTCCCAAGAGAGTATATAAGAAGAGACTTTGGGAGGAATCCTTTTGCAGGACACAATCGTTCGTAGTAATCTGGAGAACTCCTTGTCTGGTCTGCCTTGGGTTCCCGTGTCTGTTGGAGTCTGGGTTGCTGCCCACTTCTTGCCAGTGAGTCGTGTCTGGGCTTTCAGCCAACAGGATTATAATTGCTGTGAATAAAGAGTGGCAAACAGCTAAGACTTTGTCTGTGTTCATTACCAGACGGAGGGGGGGCAGAACACATAACTATGCTGTACGTTACAACAAATTTCAGGTTCTTTTAATGAATTATTTTTCTCATTCACCTTATGTCCTGCGACCTACACATAATAAACTTGCTGCACATGCTCCTAATAGAATACCAGTTGTTGTTTTTTACATGCAAAGGTACAATTCACATTTACTTTGAAATCTTTCACAGTATGTTTGAAAAGGCTCACTTTGTGAACATTTGGGGAAGTGAGAATCTTGTGGGCAGACAGAGCCAATGTGAGGTGGTAATTAAGGAGCAGGGAGACAAGAGGTGGTATTCAGCAGGTTCTGAGCAGTTCTTGAGAACCAGTAGTGGACATTTTGAGTAGTTCGGAGAACCAGTAAATACCATCTCTGACTGGCCCCGCCCCATCTATTCTCTGTCTACCAAGTCCCAGCTGATCAGGAGGGAATGGAGATTGTGCAGTATTCTTCCCCTGGAGTGGGCAGAGAAGAGAGATTTTACAGTATCCTTCCATTGCCTTGCCCACAAAGCCACGCCCACAAAGCCACATCACACCCACAAAGACACAACCACAGAACCGGTAGTAAAAAATTTTTTGAATCTCACCACTGAGGGAGACCCCATTTCTAGTCTCCCTTCAACTACAAAAGCTCATTGGCTCCTATGGGTCAGTCCCTCCCTCTCAAGTCCAAGAGCCAATCAGGTGCAGGGCCAGGAGCAGGGCGACTCAACTTCTAGTCTCCCTTCAATCGTGGAAGCTCATTGGAGGACTTTGGGTCAGTCCCTCCCTGTCACCTCAAGAGCCAATCAGGTGCAACAGTGAAGGTGCTGGTTTGGGAACAAGGTGTCCCAGATTCCAGCCTGGTCTGGACTGGTCAATCCTGAGTCTTCAGATGGAGGGAGAAGCTTTTATTTGGATTCTGGTCAGGTTGCCACTTCCTGTTTTAACTGCCTCCCAGAACACAGCATTCTGGGAGCAGTGGTGGGATTTAAATAATTTAACAACCAGTTCTCTGCCCTAATGATTTCTTCCAACGACCAGTTCACCCAACTGCTTAGAAAATTAACAACCGGTTCTCCTGAAGTGGTACGAACTGTCTGAATCCCACCACTGCCTGGGAAGAGTAAAATAGCAGCTGCCAAGTTGAAGAGAACAGAGGGTCAGATCCTGCCTCTCTTGAAAATACAAATGCATCCGGCTTCCATTATCAAGCCATATATTTTGTCACTCTGCATGAGCAGAGACGTCTTAAGACTGCTCTTTAGAAAGCCAGATCCTGAAGATGAAACTCAAATACTTTGGTCACCTCATGAGAAGGAAGGACTCACTGGAGAAGAGCCTCATGCTGGGAACGATTGAGGGCAAAAGAAGAAGGGGACGACAGAGAATGAGGTGGCTGGATGGAGTCACTGAAGCAGTAGGCCTGAGCTTAAATGGACTCCAGAGGATGGTACAGGACAGGAAGGTCTGGAGGAACATTATCCATGGGGTCGCAATGGGCCAGACACAACTTCGCAACTAACATCAACAACAACAAGAGCAGAGATTTGGACTGTGCCCAACATGGTTGGATATTTTTATACTGTAGAAACCTTGTTCAGGTGAGCAAGGCAGCTTGAATGAGATGGTTTTAAAGACCATGCAAGATCAGACAGATTTTTCCAAAAGTGTGGAGTCTATTTTATTTTAGAAGAACTGGATTGTGCAAAATTGTTGAGACACCCGTGAACTGAACCCCAGTTATATTGGAAGTCCCAATGCTTTCAAAACATTGGCATAATATACATCTTCTCTCCTCCCCTCTCTCTCACACACATACAAACACACACACAAACACACAAACACATCCTACACACTGTCAGGGTTCCGACGGATGCCCTAACTAAATCATGAGCCTCGAGCCAAACTTCAAAAGAAATCCAGTTAGGAGCAACATGTTGGCACTTACTCAAATGAAGCCAACTCTCACCCCACGTAATTTAGGTCCAATTATGAGTCTGTTTCCCTCCTCCCCCAGGGTGTGTCATAAATCACATTCACCAATGGAGCACTTTTGCGGGCTGTAGAGGTCACTCCCCTCCGGCTGCTGCACGTAACCTGGGAGACAGCCTTGAGAAAGATATGCTTGGAATGTGTTTCTGTCTGTAGATGCCATGCTGCTTCATCAGTTTCCCATCCCCCTTGCCTATGGCAACTCAAGAGCAGGCCAGGGATGCTTTGCGAGTTGACACATACTGCTTAAAGAGAAATTCATTACATGGGACCAATAGACCTACAGTTTTTATGGCCACCATATCATTCTACAGCAGAGTGTCTCAATCTTTGTAACTTTAAAATGTATGGACTTCAACTCCCAGAACTCCCCAGCCACCACAATGACTGATGAATTCTAAGAATTGAAGACCAAACCTCTTAAAATTGCCAAGTTTGAGAAACACTGGTAGATCCACTCAATGTGACACCCACTGTTCCCTCTAAGGTGCGCGCCTGCGTGGCCGCACACATAGAAAGAAATCCCCGCGCAGGACTTTTCAACTCCCGCGCAGAGATTTCTTTCATAGCAAACGTGGGGAAGTCCTTTGCAGGCAGCTAGAACTGGCCACCCACAAAGGACCTCCCCAGAGGAATCTCATGTCCTGCAGCCCAAACTTTCTCCTCCCAGCAACTTGGCCTGTTGGATACAGTTGTGGCGGGGGAAGAATGGGCTGGGTGGGCTGGCTGGCTGGGGAGGGGGGAGCCCTTTAAAGCCCTGCTGCCGCGTCTTCCCAGCAAGACTTCCTTTCGGCTCGCGGTTTCCCTTGCCTGCCTTAACCAAAGCTTGGTGCCCCGCCTCTGCTTTCGCTCTCCCTCCCTCAGCTGTGCAGCAGCAGCAGCTCTCAGCCTAGGGCGTCACGCAGGCTGTGGAAGGAGGGGGAGGAGGAGGGAACCAAAGAGAGGATTTTAGGGGCCTGCGCCCCACAGCCAGGACCGTCCTTGCGCCTCAAGCCGCGTTTCTTCGTGCAAAGCCCTTCGGGCGTCAGGCGGAGCTCTCGGGTTGCCCAAACCAGTTCCTCCCAGGTTCAAAACTACGGAGGGAGGAACTGGATTGGGCAACCCGCGCTCACACACACACATACACACAGAGAGAGATTCGGCTGCGTCCGGCTCACTTGCAAAAAGCCCAGAAAAGGAAGTCGGTCGGGGGCAGAGGAGGGGGGGAGACCCGTCGGAGAAACCGACGGTCCCGAGGCCGGAGGAGGGGGGTTCTTCCCCAGACAGGGCTCCCCAGGAGAGGGCGAGGCACCCCTCCCCCATCTCCCTACTGTCAATGTCGCACAGGAGGGCTGTTTCTATCTCGGTGCTTTCATGGAGAGTCAGCGAGAGATCCAAGCCATCCAGCGAAGGCAGACTGCTGTTTAGTAAGAATGTTTTAAATATTGCATTTCAGCTTATTTGTCATGGATTGGTGATCAACCTACTTGCAAATACAAATTCTTTTTCATATGGCGTGCTGGTGCTCTGCAGATTTTATTTGATTTTAGAAAAAGAAAATAAAGGCTTCTTGGTCCACCTGGACCGGAAAGTCAAAATCCAGAAAATTAACCTTGTTTAGGAAAGTTTTGCACTGATGGAAAAATAGTGTTTTCCAGTGAAAGTTTTTTCCCTACTTTTCCTTGTTTGCTTTTTTGGCCTCTATTCCTTCTCTACTCTCCTCTTTTCTTTCTTCCTTTTTTCTTCCTTTTTTCTTTCCTTCCTTCCTTCCTTCCTTCCTTCCTTCCTTCTTTCTTCCTTTCCTCTTTCTCTCTCTTTCTTTTTTCTGCCTCTTTTTCTTATCCTCCCACCCTCCTCTCCCCTTTCTTTTTCTCTTTCTCCTCTTTCCTTTTTTGTCTCTCCCTCTGTCTCTGTTTCTCTCTCCCTCTCCCTTCTTTCCTTCCTCCCTTCCTTCCTCTCCCCTCTTTGTTTGCTTCTTTAAGTGCTCCAATTGCTAATCTACATCAGTTGGTAATTTATTCATAACTTGCTAAATCACTGCAGACTATTGGATAGTAAGGGGGAAAGTATAGTCCTCAACTTACAACAGTTCACTTAATGACTAAAGCTACATCAGCACTGAAAAAAGTGAATTACAGCTGTTCTTCACACATGATCATTGCAGCATCCCCATGGTCATAGGATCAAAATTTGGATCTTTGGCAACTGCCTCATATTTATGACGGTTGCAGTGTCCTGGGGTCACCTTTTGCAACCATCTGCCAAGGAAAGTCAGTAGGAAAGTCAGACTGACTTAACAACCAGGTTACTGATTTAACCTCAGTGATTCACTTAACTGTAGCAAGAAAGGTTGTAAAATGGGGCAAAACTCACTTAACAAATGTCTCATTTAGCAATAGAAACTTTGGGCTCAATTATGGTCGTAGATTGAGGACTACCTGTATAGGGAGATTTCTTTACTTAATGGATATTTACATGGTAGAATTGAGTTTCAAATAACACTAATTTCGTTGTCTTGGGTGACATCTATGAAAAAAATCCAGGTGCTCAGGTATGAAAATGTGCTGCTCAAACACTATACTTTTCCGCTCACACTGAAAAAAAATTAGAGGGAACATTGGTGACACCCAGTATAAATTAAATAATACATTACAAGGTATGTAACCAATAACCAGTGGTGGGCTGCTGGGGTTTTTGCAAGGGTTCGGGAGAACCTCTAGCCAAGATTCTGTGCAGTTCAGAGAACCCCAAAATCCCACTATTGTTGGCCCCACCACCACAGTCCTCGCAGGAGTCCCCACACAACCTGTTTTGGATGCAGGTAAGTGCAAGACGCTCATGGAGACTCAGGGAGGGCAAAACATGGGCCTATTGGAAGTTCGGGAAGGCTGGAAACAGGCCCATTTCTGGTCTCCAGAGGGCCTGGGGAGCCTGTTTTCGCCCTCCCGGAGGCTCAAGGAAAACCTCTGGAGCCTGGGGAGCACAAAAACCAGGGGTGAAATGCTGCCAGTTTGCCCAAATCGGTAGTAAAAAAAATTGCTACTGGTTCAGGCGAACCGTTTTCCGACGATCAGCTGTGATGCGTGATTTATACTGGCTAGAATTGTTGGATTTCCTGCTTTCTAGCTAATCTAAAACATATAGCACAGTGGATACCCCCCCGCCCCACCAAGCTGTTACCTTTGCAGACTCGGAAGGCTTCAAAATATTTCATTTTTTAGTGCTGTGTGAGCACACTCGGTAGCAGCCTCGCCGAACCGGTAGCAGACTTCAGAGGATTTCACAGCTGGCAAAAATGCCCCCCTTCCAACTGGGAAGCATATTATAATGCAGCAATTATGACATGGGTGAAGGATTGGGTGACGTTGAGTAGAAGGCGCCTATTGGCTATGGAGGGACATGACCTCCCACAGGGATGGCATGCCTCCCTCTGGCAAGAAAGAGATACCCCCCATAGGTACTTCATGGGACATATATTCAGAAGATTTTGATGGGGGGTGGTGGGAAAAGATGAGGAAAAAATACTATCTTAGGGTTCCATGCTGGTTGGCACCGTTAGAGGCCTTAACACATCCCAGTGTATTTAATTGGACAAGAAACATAATATATAAAGACATTATGACAGAAGATGGCAACATGAAAAGAAAGATGGAATTAGAGGTGGGAATATTTACAGATTAGAAATAGGTTTAAAAGCGCTAAGGTACGGTTTGGGATCTACCCAAACCCTCAGGGGCTAGATAAGATTTTGTTTGGCGGAGATAAGAAAATGTTATCGAAGATTTATCAATTTTTGACCTGTCAAGATGCTAAAGAAGAGATGGACAAAAGCCTTCTAATAACATGGGAGAGAAACTTTGGCTATGAGATTGAAATGGGCAAATGGTGGGATCTATGGAGTAAGACTGTTAAACTTACAATATCTACAGCATTTAAAGAAAACATATACAAGATGGTTTATAGATGGCACTTCCCCCCAGCGAGGTTAGCCAAAATGTTTCCTGGGTTATCTCCACTGTGTTGGAAATGTGGAAGAAGGGATGGCACATTCTACCATATTTGGTGGTCTTGTACTGAGGCCATGAAATACTGGAGAAGGATTCAAAAATGGCTAAAAGAGGTTACTGGGGCAAGCATGGAAAGGAAACCCGAGAACTTTTTACTAAGCATAAAACCATAAAACATGAGTAAATCTATATGGCACTTGAGCCCACATATAATTGTGGCGGCAAGAATAACATGCACAATTTTGGAAATCTACTACCATACCGTCGGAAGATGCCATAATTAAAAAGATCTATGAATGTGCAGAAATGGACAGAATGACGGGTTGGCTGAGGGACGAAGGAGAAACGGAACATTATCTTAGCTGGAACCTATGGTATATGTGGGCGACAAGGAGAACAGCAGGGACTTAAAACGGGGAAAGTTAAATAGCAGTTGTTAACAATGGGAACTAAAAGTGAACATGGGTATTGTAATAGATCCCTGAACTTTGTAACAAGAAGATGCTGCTTAGAGACTAAACAATGAGGAAGGGGGAAAAAAAGTTGGGCTGTGAATGACTGTCACTGCGAGGTGGGGGTGTTGTATTTGTATGTTTTATTCTTTAAAAAAATGTATAACCAATAAAGATTATTTTAAAAAAAAAAACGCCCCCCTCCCACCGTGGTGCAGGAAGCTGACTAGGGCACACCCACCATGGCCATGCCCACCCAGCAACTGGGCAGAGAACCCCTTGCTAAAATGTTTGAAGCCCACCCCTGCCAATAACCTTTCAGAAATCATTGGATTACAATTCCCAATAACTTTAACCACAAACTATGACAGCTGAGGGTGTTTGAAGTGGTTATTCAGCAACTTCTGAAAGGATGCTGGTTCTTTATCTATTATGCAACAAGGGAAGGAAGGAAGGGAGGGAGGGAGGGAGGAATGATTTTATAAACAAATTCAATGTTAAAAGTGGGTTGTTTTTTAAAAAATAGGTTTATTATATTTGTAAAAGAAATATGTAAACACATCTTGTTCACCTTTCTCGCAGCCAGAAAAGATAGATAAAGCCCTACTTTTTAAAATAAATCTTAAAAAGTAGAGTGAAAATTGTGCCATCATATTACTCTGATTGTCTTCCCCTGTCTCTAAAGCCATGATAGCTCAGTAGAAACTATCCGTAAACAGAAGAAAGTCTATGTTTAGATTCCTTGCAATAGGCAGTTGGCACGTGGATTAATTGTTGGGGAACTTCCACAGATCTCCCATCTGGCTCTTTGCATGTTTGTTCCAAATTAGGTAGTAATTTTGTCGGACCTGGCTGCCCTTCTCTTACTTTCTGAAATTGTATTAATTGGGATTTCACAAGTTAAGGAAGTGGAACTTAAATACCAGACATGTGGGACAATAAACAGAAGAAGGCTATTGCAATGGTAACTTATCTATGGACTTTCCAGAGACCTTTGATTGATGACCATTATGAAGAGTATGCTGGATGGCATTGCCTTTTTCTCTGATTCGGGAGAGAAAACATTCTTTTTGGCACAATGGTGTTTGGACTTGGCTTTGCAAACCAGCTTAACCACTTAGGCTCATACATCTGAAACACCTTGAAAGACATAGGGACCAAGGAATTCTGGGAGTTGAAGTCCAAACCTCTTAATGTTATAGCAGTGAGGGCAAACCTTTTTTGCCTCAGGTGCCAAAAGCACACATGGGTGCGCAATCGCGTGTGGTTGCATGCCCACTCCCATAATTTAATACCGCCCCGTACCGTGCAACCTGCACATGCCCGGCTTTCTTGGAGCCTGGGGAGGATGAAAATAGCCCCCGTACCCCCTTGGAGGTCCTCCAGAGGTCATAAACGGGCCAACTTCCAACTTCTGGTGGGCCCAGTAGGTCTGTTTTTCCCCTCCATAGCCTCCAGAGGCCTTCTAGGAGCCTGGGCAGGGCGAAAAACAACCCAACACGCAAACCGGAAGTTTGGGACCAAACTTCCGGGTTGTTGGTTGAGCCGTTTTTCTCCCTCCAGAGGGCAAAAAACAGGTGAAAATCAAGGCCGAAAATCAGCTGGCCAGCACGCAGCTGGCCAGCTGACAGGGCAACGCCTATGGCATGCCTTCCTTCTGGCATTCACAATCTGCCCTTTCCACAACCAGAATTTGCACAGTGGTGGGATGCAACTGGTTTAAAAGTTTAACAGTTGCATGCGGGGGCACCTAATGTGTGTTTCACACGTGCGCACACAGCGTTCAAAAACCGCCCATTTTAAGCTTAAAAACTTATCGAACCAGCTGAATCCCACCCTTGAATTTGGAGGACCTCCTGCCTGAGATGGCGGCTTTCTGCAAGCAAGGATTTTTCTCCTTTATCAGGAAGTGCCGTGCCCAGTTCAGAGGCTTTTAAGGTTGCCTAGAGACGAGAACTTCCGGCTGAGATCTCCAAAGCTTTCCAGATTCAAAACCAGAACAAACACTGTTTTGTTAGGTTGGCAATGGGCCAGTACTGGTACCCAGTGACTGCCCACCATCTCCATGTAACCTAGTCAATGTGGGTTATTATCACTCACAAGAATATTGCACAGAATAGAATACGGCAGGGGAAAAAAAAAGAATGAGAAGATCTGATCAATGAAGTCTGAATCAGGTTCGAACTCAGAACTTCATGAATGACAAACAGACGCTGTCCATGGAAAGCTTCTGCCCAGTGCAATCCTCAGTTTCAGGAAGACATTGTGGCATTCAGGCACAATGTGCAGGACAGAGAATACAGGCCCAGCGATGGCCCTTCCTGTTATCTGCAATTGGCTTTGTCTCCTTCAACCGAGCTGGACCTTCTGCTCTAAAGAATCTTCTTTAGGGGCAGCGTTGATCTCTGTTGGCAGTGAGTTGTCTTTTCCAGGACTGTGGGTGCTGTACAAGCCATTCAGTTGTCTGCGGACAGGGACAGTCTTGCTCCGCAGACTGGCTCCCTTAGCGATGAGGTGGGCATATCCTTCCTTGTGGGAAAAGGCGTAGCTGGAACGCCTCAGGAGCGAATTCCTATTGTTGTGAGATGTCAGCTCCACCGTCGATTGCTTCTTCTGCATCTCCCGGGCTTGAAACATCTGAAAGGAAAGAAGGAAGGGAGATGAATCAGCATATAACTTATGTACCAGCCTTCCTTATTCCGCAATCCTCCCTCTGGGATAAACTATAGCTCCCATATGCCAGGAGTTCGGGAGAACCCATAGCTAATGTTATGGCTGGTTCAGAGACCCTCCAAATCTCACCCCTGGCTGGCCATGCCCACCCCTCCCCTTCCATGAGTCTTGATGTGGCCAGTTTTGGATGCAAGGTAAGTGCATGGCTTCCGCGGAGGCTCGGGAAGGGGGAAAAATGGACCTTCCAGAAGTTTTGGAAGGCCAGAAACACCTCCAGAGCCCAGGGGAGGCAGTTTTCGCTCTTCCAGAGGCTCAAGGAAAGTCTCTGGAGCCTGGGGAAGGTGAAAACAGGCGCCTCTGTGTGGTGTAGGAGGATGACTAGGCCATGCCCACTGGGGCCACGCCCACCCAGCAACCAGACAGAGAACCTGTGGCTGAAATTTTTGAAACCCACCCCTGCCATACGCCCTCAAATCTGGGCATCAAGGAAGTTCCTCACTCCCTCAAGACATTTCCAAGTTGGAGAGGGTCCAGTGTTAATACCTCCTGGGAATGCAGATTTTGCTGTGGTTTAAACAGCACATTCTCTCTACAACAAGGTTACGAGCAGGTTTTAGAGGGAGCCCAAAGATTTATCCTAGCATTGTGATGGCGAGGCTATAGCACGCATGCCATAGGTGGCATGCAGAGCCATTTCTGAGGACACACGAGACTTTGCCCTGTCAGCTCCAACATGAACGAAAATCAAGTTTGGGAACGGACTTTTAATTTGCGCATTGGGCTGTTTTTCGCCCTCCGGACGCTTTAGGGAAGCCTCTTCAAGCCTCCGGAGGGTGAAAAACCTCCCAATGTGCAAACCGGAAGTTCGGGAATGGAACGGAAGCCTCAGGAGGGAGACAAATGGCCTAATGGGCAACCAGGAAGTCTGTTGCCAAACTTCCGGTTTGCATGTTAGGCTGTTTTTCGCCCTCCCCAGGCTCCTAGAAAGCCTTTGGAGCCTGGGAAGAGCAAAAACCAGACGTACCAGGCTCACCGGAAGTCAGAAAATGGGCTGTTTCCACTCTCCAAAGGGCCACGGGGGGGGGGGGGGAGCCCATTTTCGCCCTCTCCAGGCTCCAAGAAAGCCATGCGTGCATGCGCGGGGCAGCGGGGTCATGCACGCATACACAGGGGCATGACACCGGGGGGCATTAAATTATGGGTTTTGGCATGCACTCCGAAAAATATGATAGTCAACTTTTGCCCCAAATCCAGAGAAATCAAGGCTAGATTTGCACTGTGTCTCTAACCAATTACTGACATTATCTAGCTTCTCAACTCACATAATACACCGAATCAGAACCAAACCAGAATAGCTTCATCCAACAGACTAATTATTTAAAAGCCTGTCTAGTTCATCAAGGCAAAGTCATTCATCTGTCACTCTTCTTTCACCATTCCTTGCAACCTGACCAATCAAGCTGTCTATGGATGCTTGCTGCCCTGGGAAAGCAGGACTCACCTCTGACATAGTTGGAGGGCTGATGGTATGGTACACAAAACGGATGGCAAGGGAGGGGATGGTGTTCACCACAACACACAGCAAGATGACAAGCAGAGCAGTTGGGTCAGTCAGAGCATTCCTGGTGGCCTCTGGAGGAGAAAGGAGGATTCTTTGAATAGGGCAATTCACACAACTTGATAAACCTTACACTTGAGTTTGCATAACAGTATGCTGTGCATACAAATAAACAAGTAGTGTCAGGTACTGAGGATTTAATAGCCGCCAACTGATGTAAGGTTGTAAGCTGTAAACTGTAAGCTGATGCAATGAGGATGATTCAGCAATATAGGTATAGCCTACTTAAGACTCAGGTGTGATCCACACAAGTCTGTTACCCTTTTAAGAGGTGTCTATATATATGTGGCCATTAGAAGGTGTATTTCTCTCATCGTGTATCTCATTTCTCTCCTTGTGTCCATAGCTGAGTGGTAAGGGATTTATCTGCCATGTGTATGTCTGTATATATGTATATATAAACCACTATTAATTGTCTAAAGGCTCTGTGTGCTCTGTTTTGCTCCTGGGTTTATCTCATAATAATAGTCACACTGCCAAAACTCTGACAGGTAGTCCTCAACTTATGACCATAATTAGAATGCAGACTACTTCTGCTGACTGATGGTGGTCTGCAATTTGGCAGTTCAAATCTCATGAGGCTCAAGGTTGACTCAGCCTTCCGTCTTTCTGAGGCGGGTAAAATGAGGACCCAAATTGTTGGGGGAAATAGGCTGACTCTATAAACCGCTTAGAGAGGGCTGTAAAGCACTGTGAAGCGGTATATAAGTATAAGTGCTATTGCTATAATTGAGCCCAAAATTTCCATTGCCAAGCAAGACAATGCTTGTTAGATTTGCCTCATTTCATGACCTTTCTTGCTACAGTTGTTAAGTGAATCGCTGCCTGGGGAATTCTGGGAGTTGAAGTCCGCCAGGCTTAAAGTTGCCAAGGTTGGAGACTTCTGCTTTAAATCCACTGGACCACAAATACTCCAAACCTTCTTCTGGCTTCTTGGACCAACCAATCCCCTCCTTAGGTTTCTCCCACCGCTTTTTAACATGATGTTGAATATTATGGTTTTAAGGCATGAGATGCCAGGGATAATAAGGGATCCAATTAACCCAATTCTCTTTTCTTTTAACATCTTAGAACCAGATTGTTAATACTGTATGACTCAAGCCCTCCCAGAAGTCAATCAATCTTGCATCTTAGCATCACACGTGCAAAAGAAAATCCCAAAGAGTTACATCTGGAGCTCTTAACTTACCAGGAAAGGGGAACATCTGGGGAGAGGTTGTGTAGGCTTGGAAGTTTTGAGTGACATACGTGAAAAAGCAATAAAGCAGGAGGCTGATCAAGATGGCCAGGAAAGAGAAGATGGTCCAGAATTTCAACTCCAGAATGATCTATGCAAGAAGGGAATGTGGGTGGGGGTGGAAGACACTGTCAGAATTGTGCTGATAAAAAAAACGGTAGACTTGGGGGGAGAAGAAGGGCAACCTGGGCCAATCACCCTCTCTCACCCCAAGCCATCTCACAGGGTTGTTGTTGTGGAAAAAATAGGAAGAGGAAGGTGTGTTGGATATGTTCACTGCTTTGAGTTATTTGTAAAATAAGAAAGGCAGGAAAGAAAGGAAGAGAGAGAGAGAGAGAGAGAGAGAGAGAAAGACAGAAAGACAGAAAGAAAAAGAGAAAGAAAGAAAGAAAGAGAGAGAGAGAAAGAAAGAAAAAAGACAAAGAAAGAGAGAGAGAGAGAAAGAAAGAAAGAAAGAAAAGAGAGAGAGAGAAAGAAAGAGAAAGAGAAAAGAGAAAAAGAGAAAGAGAGAGAGAGAGAAAGAAAAAAAGAAGAAAGAGAAAGAAAGAAAAAAGAAAGAAAGAAAGAAGAGAAAGAAAGAGAAAAAGAAAGAGAGAAAGAAAGAAAGAGAAAGAAAGAGAAAGAAAGAATAAGAAAGAAGAAAGAAAGAAAGAAAAAAGAGAAAGAGAAAAAAGAGAAAGAAAGAGAAAGAGAGAGAGAAAGAGAGAGAGAAAGAGGGAAAGAATAAGAGAAAGAAAAAGAAAGAGAAGAAAGAAAAAAGACAAAGAAAGAGAGAAAGAAAGAAAGAAAGAAGAGAGAGAGAGAGAAAAGAGAAAGAAAGAGAAAGAGAGAGAGAGAGAAAGAGAGAAAGAAAAAAAGAGAAGAAAGAGAAAGAAGAAAGAAAAAAGAAAGAAAGAGAAAGAAAGAAAAAGAAAGAGAGAAAGAAAGAGAAAGAAAGAATAAGAAAGAAGAAAGAAAGCGAAAGAAAAAGGAGAAAGAGAAAAAAGAGAAGGAAAGAGAAAGAGAGAGAAAAAGAGAGAGAAAAAGAGAGAAAGAATAAGAAAGAAAGAGAGAGAAAGAGAAAGAAAGAAAAAACAGAAAGAAAAAAAGAAAGAAAAAGAAAGAGAAGAAAGAAAGAAAGAAAGAAAGAAAGAAAGAAAGAAAGAAAGAAAGAAAGAAAGAAACTAGTGGAGGAGAATGGAAAGAGTGGCTACAAAACATGGACATACTGTATATCTCTCATTTCCACTGCATTCATTTCCTATAAAAAATATACTATACTTTGCATTAGATTGCTTTAAAATAAATGCTACGGTGTCAGACATGCTGATCCTGTTCCCATAATGCATTTAACTGGGTTAAGGGAGGTTAAAATGGAGTCAATTGAGGTAGTAAACTAATCCTGAGGGGGGATCAAATAAACCCAGTCAAGCAGAGGGTCAAACTCATTTCATTCAGGTTATGCATTCATGGGAACTGCTTAACAGTTCTGAGATCAAGAGAAAGTTTTGGAGAGACTCTGTAAAAAGGATCTTCCTGAATTCTCCGTCTCTATAGCTGTTTTGGTAAATTTCTCTCCCCACCCCACCGCCCCCGAAAATGAACAGAAACAGATGGGAGGTGAGTAGGATTCTGTGTCTTAGAACCTGTCCACAACAGTGGTGGCATCAAAGAGCATTTTTTCCCACTACAGGTAGTCCTTGACTTATAACCACCATGTCAGCTCCAGCCAGCCCAGAGACCTGGAGCTGCCATTCAGGGGAGAAGACTGGGCCAGCTGCCAAGACTCACCGTCCACCTACACAAGCAGAAGAAACTCCTGCTAACAATCCATGATTAATTGCCGGGTGGTTTTCGCTCTGGGTCACGAGGGGATCGGTGTGTGCACACACGGGGTGCGGTTTATCTTAATTACCAATGTAGCTATAAAACGTGGTGGGAAGCACAGGGAGGCAGCTCTGACAATTTATTCATTGCCTTAGTGCTTTGTTGGTCAGTTCGTGCCGAAGGAAGGATACAAACTGCATTTACAAACCGTTTCCGTGTTTGGCTGGTTTCATTAACCCTTCGGAACCTGACATACAATTGAGCCACAGTTGATATTGTGGTAACCAAAGCTGGATGCACAGTTACTGCATCCAATTTTGGTCGCGGCAATATAAAAAAGATGTCGAGACTCTAGAACCGCGATGGCAAACCTGCGCGTGCCTCCCACCAGCCAGCTGCTTTTTAGGTCTCTGCCGCGCATTTATGGGGCGGGGCACATGCGCGGGGTTGCACATGCATGGTGGGGGGGCGGGAGAGCACGGGGGTCATGGCCACATGCACAGGGGGTGGAGCGCATGCAGGGGGTCACATGTATTGCATTATGGGTGTGCATATGTGCGCTGCTGCATACGTGTGCCCTTGCTTTTGGCATGTGACAATAAAAAGGTTAGCCATCACTGCTCTAGAAAGAGGGCAGAGAACAAAGATGATTAGGGGACTGGAGGCTAAGACATACGAAGAACGGTTGCAGGAACTGGGTATGTCTAGTTTAATGAAAAGAAGAACTAGGGGTGACAGGATAGCAGAGTTCTGATATCTCGGGGGCTGCCGCAAAGAAGAGGGAGTCAAGCTATTCTCCAAAGCTTTCTTAAATTTATATTAAAAAAGCACCCTGACGGGTTGTGCTTATAGCAGAGACAGGATCTTTCTAGAAGGGTTTCTTCCCTTTCTCAGCACTTCCTGGAATGACCCTGCACAATCCTGAACCAGGTTCGAGGTTCATTTTATTTATATGCCGCCCTATTCCCAGCGGGACTCAGGGCAGCGCACAAACCCAAGGAGGGGAAGGGAAACACAAAAACTGCAACAAAGTACAGGGCATTTAAAACGGTTCCACCACAAAACCGCGGTAGACTAAAGCGCGCTCGACGAAAGCGCGTATGTGACGTCATCACAGCGCGATGAAAACAGCACGCTGTGAGCGGTGAATTTAAAATTAACCCGTAAATCTAAACCTAACCCCCCAAACCTAACCCTAAACCTAACCCTAAGCCTAACCCTTAACCTAACCCTAAACCTAACCCTATACCTAACCCTTAACCTAATGCTAAACCTAACGCTAACCCTTAACCTAACCCTAACGCTAAACGTAACCCTAACCCTAACCCTAACCCTTAACCTAACCCTAACCCTAAACCTAACCCTTACCTTTATGTGAATCGGTTTGCTTTAAAAGCGCTTTTTAAAGCACCCTTTTTTCTCCGCGGTCGTATTTGTCGCGCTGCTGATGACGTCAGGTACGCGCTTTAATTGGGCGCGCTTTAGTGGACCGCGGTTTTGACGGGTCACGTTTAAAACAACCAACAGCCACACGATTTGAGAGGGGAAGGGAACTCATCGACCCCAGGCCTGCCGACACAGCCAGGTTTTAACCAGCTCTTTATTTGTTTTATTTTGTGCCAACTCTGGACTATCTCTGGCCAGTATCTTTAGGGATGTTTTTGGAGGCATTTGCTCCTCAATCTACTCCCAGAGGAATTCATGGAGAAATTCCATCACACTCAACCTCCCCACCACTGCACAAAGTTACTCACCTCAGTCAGGACTGTCAAGATGGCGGAGGTTGCAACAACCATACCATAGGACTGATAATCACCCGTCACCCGGACGCCCGATCTGTCCCCCATAGCCCACATGGTGATGTAGAAGTTGGCCAAAGAGACAAAGGATCCATGGATGAACGACACGAAGAATATCCAGAAATTGAAGAAGAGGTCTTTTTGACCTGCCTTGTACAGCTCAGGGAACTGCAGACTTTTCTTGGCATTCACATCCTAATGGGAAAAAAGAGCGAAGGCAATCTAGGAATAAGGGAAAAGGCTGCTTGGAACAGTAGAACTGACTGCTGGCAGTTGCAGATTAAACATATCTGGTGTCAAGGTTCCGAGTAACGCATCCACTAAAAGCAGAACTCCAAGGCAGGTTAGATACCTCAAAGAACATGTGTATTGGACACATCCTATTGGCACAGGTAGTGAAAATCAACTCCAAAGATTCCAGCGGTTTCCCCCCTAATTAAAAGAGCAAATATTTCCCTCCCCAGGTGTCCCCATTCACATTGTCTAATGAAGGTAGCTGGGAGGCTGCTTGGTCACTCCCCTCCTTCCCTTGCCATCTGCTGGGATGACCTTGATTCTCACAAGAAAACTTTTTGTTTTGACCGGTAGCCGGTCTATCTGCTTCCCCCTTCTCTTCCCCCTTTCAAAGTTCATGGCAACTATGAGGCAAGAAAAGATGGCTTCAGGCAGCTCAACTTCAGAATTGACATCTGGAGGGAGTCACACTGGATAAGATTACAGGTAGTCCTCAACTTATGACCACAATTGAGCCCAAACTTTCTGTCGCAAAGCAAGACAGTTTTAAAGGATTTTTGCCCCTTTTTATAATCTTTGTTGCCACAATTGTTAAGTGAAGCACTGAAGTTTTTTAATGAATTTGGCTTTCCCATTGCCTTCGCTTGTCAGAAGGTCACAAAAAAGTGATCACGTGACCCTGGGTTACTGCAACCGTCATAAATGAATCCATTGCCAAGCATCTGAATTTTGATCATGTAACCATGGGGATTCAGCAATGGTCATAAGTGTGAAAAATGTCTTAAGTCACTTATTTCAGTGCCATATAATAGCAATAGCAATAGCAGTTAGACTTATATACCGCTTCATAGGGCTTTCAGCCCTCTCTAAGCGGTTTACAGAGTCAGCATATCGCCCCCACAGTCTGGGTCCTCATTTCACCCACCTCGGAAGGATGGAAGGCTGAGTTAACCTTGAGCCAGTGAGATTAGAACCGCTGAACTGCAGATAACAGTCAGCTGTAGTGGCCTTCAGTACTGCACCCTAACCACTGCGCCACCTCGGCTCCCATGGTTCATATAACTTTGAACCATCTCTAAACAAACTTTTGTAAGTCAAGAACTACCTGTACTCTAAAACAGGGGTGCAATTTAATAACCCCCCCCTCCTGTTCCTTTTTATTGGTTCCCAAAACACTCCACATGTGACCCGCTGAACCTGGGTAGCAAACAGGTGGTTTCTAGTTTTTGCAAAAATAAAATGACAAATAAAAAAAGACAATAAAAAAAAAACCAGACGTGTAGAAACACTGATAAGCTTAACCCTTAACTTTACTTTGGCCCACAACCTCCACAGCAGTGGCAGAAAAAAGTAAGAATTCATCACTGCTCCTCCAATGACATCATCAACAGATTGCTGCACCTTTATACTCAACCACTAAAAATATTGCTCAAAAAAGGCAATTGTTGGACATAAACTACAATACAATAGCAGAGTTGGAAGCGACCTTGGAGGTCTTCTAGTCCAACCTCCTGCCTAAGCAGGAAACCCTATACCATTCCAGACAAATGGCTATCCAACATCTTCTTAAAGACTTCCAGTGTTGGGGCATTCACAACTTCTGGAGGCAAGCGGTTCCACTGATTAATTGTTCTAACTGTCAGGAAATTTCTCCTCAGTTCTAAGTTGCTTCTCTCCTTGATTAGTTTCCACCCATTGCTTCTTGTTCTACCCTCAGTTGCCTTGGAGAATAGCTTGACTCCCTCTTCTTTGTGGCAACCCCTGAGATATTGGAAGACTGCTATCATGTCTCCCCTAGTCCTTCTTTTCATTAAACTAGACATACCCAGTTCCTGCAACCGTTCTTCATATGTTTTAGTCTCCAGTCCCCTAATCATCTTTGTTGCTCTTCTCTGCACTCTTTCTAGAGTCTCCCCATCGTGGCGACCAAAACTGAATGCCGTATTCCAAGTGTGGCCTTACCAAGGCATTATAAAGTGGTATTTAACACTTCCCGTGATCTTGATTCTATCCCTCTGTTTATGTAGCCTAGAACTGTGTTGGCTTTTTTGGCAGCTGCTGCACACGGCTCATATTTAAATGGTTGTCCACTAGGACGCCAAGATCCCTCTCACAGTTACTACTATTGAGCAAGGTACCACCTATACTCTACCTGTGCATTTCGTTTTTCTTGCCTAAATGTAGAACCTTAACTCTTTTCACCATTGAATTTCATTTTATTACATAGTGCCCAATGTTCAAGTTTGTCAAGATCCTTCTGCATCTTAAGCCTGTCTTCTGGAGTGTTGGCTATTCCTGCCAGCTTGGTGTCATCTGCAAACTAAACTAGCGCCAGTTTGATTTGGCAGTTAAGGCACCAGGAGACTGTGAGTTCTAATCAGTGGTGGGATCCTGCCGGTTTAACAACCGGTTTGGCTGCCCGTGTGCGCGCAGTTTTACCAAAACTTACCTTTCATGTTACTTCTTGGGGAGTAACACAGCGCTCTGCCATGTTAATCAGCTGAGAGGATATAGGTAAGTAAAGCGCAAGGGTGAGCCGGCGGGCCAACCTGATCGTTGGAGCGAAGTGATTTGCTCTCAGCTGATCATGGGAGCTACCGGTTCATCCGAACCGGTCTAAACTGGCTGAATCCCACCCTTGGTTCAAGTCCCGCCTTAGGCATGAAGGCTGGGTGGATGACTTTGGCCCAGTCATTCTCTCCAACTTACCTCACAGGGTGATTGTGATGGGAGAAAATAAGAAGAGGAAGGAATATTACGCATGTTTGCTTTCTTGAAATATTTATAGGGGGGGGGGAGGATAATAAACAAATATTTCCCATCTGTGCCTTAGTAAAAGAACATGGGACAATGTCCTATCACAAAAGGGATACTGCTGCCCCCTGCTGGTGATGTCAGGTTCAGAAGGCAAAAATCTGATCTACAGATTCTCTATTTCCAAGATGGATGCTGTAACTCACAGCTCTACAGCCAGACTCATTCCCTGAGACTCTGAAAGAGAATTAACGTCACAATTCTCCCCATTTTGGGGTGGAAAATGCATGAAAACTATATTGGAAAACCTACAAGAGGCTTGCTATAGTTTTAAAAACAAAAAACCCTTCACCCAATTACCCGAGAAAGAAGAAGGGGGTGGGAGGTGGGGAAATAGCCCTATGCAATTTGGGATTTCCTCAAAATGTTAAGTAATGCCTGCAACCATTAGGCCATTATGTACTTCTTCTCAATTTTAACTCTTGAAATAACAGCATCTATCCTTATGTTGTCAAAGTAGTATCATTGCACTTTGCTGAAAGGCAAATAGTGCTGAATAAAAATATAGTTATACCTTCTATACCCCACTCTCTCGGCCTTCCGGAAAGCCATTAAAACCTGGCTGTTCCGACAGGCCTGGGGCTGTTGACCCCAAAATACGGTCCAGCCCCATTTAGAACGGAGTGCATGGTGTGTTGTATTTTAAATCTATCTTTTCTTTCTCTCTCTCTCTCTATTTTTTTATTTACTTATTTCTGTACTGTAAGCTGCCCGGAGTCCTACGGGATTGGGCGGCATATAAATGTTATTAAACTTGCAAACTTGAAAAATACACCAATGTGGTTTTTGCTATCTTTTATTAATTTCTCCCGCAGAAGTATGACAACTTAAGCTATGGGAGTAAAAGCTAACTTCATGTTGTGTTGTGTTTTTAAATTTATCTAGAATTTAAATCAATATGAATCTGAGTTTTGGATTATAATCCTACTAATGAGTTTCATTGATAACATGTCCCAAGTTTGGGTTTTTCATAACATAAAGCTTTAACATTTCAGTTCGTCTTTTCCCCTTTTCTACTGGTTTGCTAAATTTGTTACATTTTTCAGACCACACTCATGGTTACACAGCAAACCTCTTGGGTTGGTTGGGCTAAGACAGGGGTCGGCAACCGTAAACGCTCAAAGAGTCACCCGTTTCCCACAGAAAAGAAAACACCGGGAGCCACAAAGTTCCTAACCGGAAGCCCCCTGTTCAATTCTGGAGCCGTCCAGAAGTTCAGTTCCCCCACCATAGAGTCTCCTTCTAGCGCGGCGTCCTTTTTCCTCTACCTGTCATAACCGAAAGTCCTATCAATTGTGGAGATAACTGGAAAACCTTCCCCTTGCCATAGAGTCTTCTCCTGGCGCACTGTGCTTCTCTCCCCCCTCCCCCCCGGAAGCTCCTCTCAAAATTGTGGCGCTGACCGGTGACGGAGCCGCAGCAGAGGGAGGAAACAGCCACATGCAGCTCCAGAGCCGCAGTTTGCTGACCCCTGGGCTAAAAGATACTGTAGGGAGGGTATGTGCAACCTTGGCTACTGTAAAATTAGGGTGAAGATTCATTCTCCAAGCTTGTTGGTTGGTTTCCGAAGATTTCATTACTAGGCTAGATAACATCTTCAATGGAGTTTAGGGGATGTCAGTGTTGCATTGGTGATTAATCTTTTTGTCATTGCGTGTCGCATGCCCTCACCCATAATGTAATGTGCGCGCAACACATACACACCGTGCACCCCAACCCCAACCCCCTGTGCATGTACACATGACCCCTCTCTCCTCGTGCTTGCATGTACAACACCCCCCCCCCTTGTGCTCCATTTTGGGCCTAGCAGGCCTCCCTGCAGCCTCCTGGGACCATAAACGGGCCGCGGGGTGTCGCGCCGCACCTCCCTCCCCATGCCCTGTTTTGGGCCTAGCAGGCCTCTCTGCAGCCTTCTGGAACCAAAAACAGGGTGTGGGGGTTGTTGCTCCCCCTGCGCTCCCCCCGCCCACTGTGCACACACGTGGCAGAGACCCGAAAATCAGCTGACCGGTGGGAGGCATGTGCACATGCGAATTAGAGCGGAGCTGGGGTGATGGGTCTTGTGATGAGTCAGCTGTGAGACATTAGTGAGTCTTGTGATGGGTCTTGTGGTAGGTCTTGTGTTTAAGATTTAAACTTTAAGACTTTTAGAGACTTTCCATTTCTCCCTTTAGGAAATATAATAATCTGCCTAAAATATTCCTCAAAATATTTCATTCTTCTAGGAAGGGGGTGGTTTCCCACCAGAGACATTGAAAACACTGGGCTATTTGAGGTTCTATCTAAGTGGTTGTCTTTAAATCAGGGATGCACCTCTCTCTCCCTCCCTCCCTCCCTCCCTCCCTCTTTTGCATTAGGGAGGTAAAGGATATTTACGAACACAGCAGTGGCCATTGATTTAACTTACAATTAAAATGATTCAGTGTAAAACATTGTACAATGCAAAGTTACTTACCTGTTCAAACAAGCCCAAACACAGGACTGGGAACGAAGTGTAGACGACATTATAAAGGGCGAGGAACCAGCCCTCCAGCAGAGGCTGCATGGAAAGAGAAGAAAGAAAAAAAAGAAAGAAAAGGTTAGAGAGACACCTTGAACTCCATGACCAGGACTATCATTTTCTTCCTCAGCATATTATCCAGAAACAGAACAGAAAAATTTCTTTAAAATCTGAACATAGCTATGATGATGCTTCTAAAGTGAACCAGTTGATTTGCATTTTGCTCTTCTTCTATACAGACTCCTCACATCCTGGACATAAATTGTTTCAACCTCTACCCTCAAAACGACGCTATAGGACACTGCACAACTAGACACAAGGACAGTCTTTCCCCGAATGCCATCACTCTGCTAAACAACTAATTCCTCAACATTGTCAAATTATCTACTAAGACTGTATTACCATTATTTTTCGCATCCTTCCTAGTACCTATCTCCTCCCACTTATGACCATAACCATGTTGCTTGTATCTTTACAATTCATATCGTTTTTATTTGTTTCCTAGTATGATTTGATTGCTTATTAGTAACCTATGACTATCACTAAGTGTTGCGCTGCAATAAACAGGCAACGGAGCAGCCGGCACGAGGGAAGGAGGGTTAGGGTTCCCTCTGGCTGCTCCATTGCCCATTTCTCCGTTGCAGTGCAGCGCCCAGGATCCACTTTGATAGTGGGGGAGACGGTGGGGTTTAACAATCAGTTTGCACAAACCAATGAGAACCGGCTGAATTGGACTACTTGATATGGCCAAAGATATACATGGGAAAACCAAGCCGAAGGGCCTTGATTTCAAGAAATGCCTCTCTTAGCTGGAATGGATCTGCATCCTGAGACAAATTGCTGAGTGTTTCCAGTTTTTTGTGAACTTGGGAGGCAGCTTTTCAATTGCTGTGTTTAGAAGAATCTCCCTGTGGAAATTGTGCTTGAAGGAGCTAAAATGTGAATTATCTTGGAGGGCTTAAATGAAGGAGTGGACATCACACATCACCAGTGGATGTTTTATTTTTAGGAGCTCTTGCTGGTTCTCTTTAATGAAACTGGGGCTGTTTGCACTGGGTTATTAATGTATGCTTAACAAACGCAAAGGGTCTGTTAGATTGTGGGGAGCAGTGGTGGGTTGCTGCCGGTTCGGCCCGGTTCAGCCGAACCGGTAGTGGAATTCAGGCCTAGGTCGCAGAACCGACAGTGACTCAGGCCTGCCACGCCCACAAACCAGCACTCTCGCTGCTGCTTGGCCGCCGCCATTTTGAATTTTAGTGACTGCGCATGAAGTCATGTCAGGATAATTGAAACTGCAGAAAAAACAATTACTACCAACCTGCCTTCCATTAAGGACCTGTATACTGCATGAGTCAAATATTGAAAATATTTACAGACCCCTCACATACTGGACATAAATTGTTTCAACTCCTACCCTCAAAACGACACACTAGAGTACTGCACACCAAGACAACTAGACGCAAGAACAGTTTTTCCCCGAACGCCCTCACTCTGCTAAAGAAATAATTCCCTCAACACTGTCGAACTATCACTATTAGTCTTCTTATCGTTCTTATCACCCGTCTCCACCCGTCTCCTCCCACTTATGACTGCAGGACTGTAACTTTGTTGCTTGTATCCTTACAATTTATATTGATATTGTTTCCTGATTGCTTATTTGTACCTTGTGACTATCATTAAGTGTTGTACTTTATGATTTGTGATGAATGTATATTGTCTTTTTATGTACACTGAGAGCATATGCATCAAAGACAGCTTTCTTGTGTGTCCAATCACACTTGGCCAATAAATAATTCTATTCTATTCTATTCTATTCTATTCTATTCTATTCTATTCTATTCTATTCTATTCTATTGTCAGGATCAGATGGATTACACCCCAAGGTTCTGAACCTTTTTCAAAAAAAGGGCATGAATAGCCTTTCGGAGGCTTGTAGGGTGCTCCTGGAGGGGTGGAGGGCCCCCAAAACGAGCAAAAACGGCCCCATTTTTTGTCAAAAAAAGGGCATGCATAATTTTTAGGAGCCTTGCAGGGTACTCCTGGTGGGGTGGGGGGGCAAAATTGAGCAAAAAATTGGCCCATTTTTCGCTCATTTCTGCCCGCCCCAATCCCCAGGTGCATTCTGCAGGGCTCCTAAAAGTTATGCACGGCCATTTTGGTGAAGGGGATGGAGTTTTGGGAGGCAAAAAATGCTGTATTCAGTGTATAAGATACACCCAGATTTTCAGTCTCTTTTTGGAGGGAAAAAAGTGTGCATTATACACCGAAAAATACAGTAGTTCCTACCTTCAGGGGGAAAAAAGGGGGGGGGGGACTACAGACCTATCAGCCTGACATCAATACCTGGGAAGATTCTGGAAAAGATAATTAAGCAATAAATCTCCGAACACCTAAAGACAAACAAAGTCATAACTAGAAGCCAACATGGGTTTGTCAAGAACAGAACATGCCAGAGAAATCTTACTTCGTTCTTTGACAATGTGACAAAATTTAGTAGACCAGAGAAATGCTATGAACATGTCTGGCACAAGCAAACAACCAGATCCACTCATGAAAGGTTCAAGTCAACAACTTTATTGTGTTCTACCTATATTACAAGAATCTCCCCAGGCTTCTTGTTTTTCCTTGGGGACAAACTTATTGTCAACTCTCCTTGTTGTCATGGGAACAGAATGAGTTGGAGTAAATTCCATGCATACCGCTCGGCTGGAATCTGGAATCTCAGATTACTGCTGCCGGCTGAGAGGGGTGTATCTACTGGGTAATGTGATTTATGACACAGACTGAGGGGAGGGGAGGAACAAGGGTAAAGTTCAGAAGCAGATAAACAGAGCAAAGATTTGGCTGCGAATAAATCTTGCCTAATGAAGCTATCAATAAATCACTGTTTTTCGTATTAAAACAAACAATTATTATGAATCAGTTATGGCATCATTAGGAAACCTGACACTGATAAGGTTTCATTTAACTTAAAGGGGTAGGGTGTCAGGGTTATGCTTCTTGTGGCCACATAAGGATTCAAGACTACTTCCTTCCTTGACATCTCCTCCTCCATGTCTGGCTGGGAGCTTTCCAACATCATACGAGAAATGAAAGGCCAACTGAAAAGATTGGAATCAGGAGTTTAGGGTGGGGTACGGGGCTTAACACTCACCTGTGCTGTGAATCCTGTATAAAAAGCAAACCAGATTTGCACCATCATGCCAGCAAATGTCTTGAAGAAGAAGTAGCGGAGAAATTTACAGATCCGGATGTAGGACCACTTGCCATGGACGAAGAGAAGCCTCTGAAGGTAGCGGAACTGAGCCAACGCATAATCACTGCACTGCACCGCTTGCATGCCTTCTTGCCCGCTGATTCCAACCCCTATGTCTGCAGCTGGAGAGAACACAAGGAAGGGCTAATGTCAGACCGCATTCCACTTCTGACTTCGGCAATTTAACAGAAGAGTTGGAAGGGACCTTGGAGGTCTTCTAGTCCAACCCCCTGCCTATACCGTTTCAGTTATTTTAATTGCATTTGGATGCAAATTAAATTAAACTGTATTAAATCTTGGTCTTAGCCACTTCCATTTCTTTGCTCTTGGCCGCAGCTGTTTGCCGCTGCATTAAGTGTAGCCATTGATCTGGAAAAAGCACAAGTTGTGGACTCTTAGGATAACAACAGAATATCTATCCTCTCCTCCATGATGCTGTCCATGGAGCAGCACAATACAATACACTACAATACAATAGCTGAGTTGAAAGAGACCTTGGAGATCTTCTACTCCACTCCCTCCCTGGGCAGGAAACCCTATACCATTTCAGACAAATGGCTATCCAACATCTTCTTAAAGACTTCCAGTGTTGGGGCATTCACAACTTCTGGAGGCAAGCTGTTCCACTGATTAATTGTTCTAACTGCCAGGAAATTTCTCCTCAGTTCTAAGTTGCTTCTCTCCTTGATTAGTTTCCACCCATGGCTTCTTGTTCTACTCTCAGGTGCCTTGGAGAATAGCTTGACTCCCTCTTCTTTGTGGCAATCCCTGAGATATTGGAACACTGCTATCATGTCTCCCCTAGTCCTTTTTTTCATTAAACTAGACATATCCAGTTCCTGCAACTGTTCTTCATATGTTTTAGTCTCCAGTCCCCTAATCACTTTTGTTGCTCTTCTCTGCACTCTTTCTAGAGTCTCCACATCTTTTTTTACATCGTGGCAACCAAAACTGAATACAGTATTCCAAGTATTCCAATTTGTGGTTTAATAAAAAGCTCAGTTTCTGACTGAGACGCGGAAGGAAGGAGGGATCCTTGCAGGGGACTGCAAGTCTTGTTTGCGAATCACCCCAGCTTTAGTTCCCAGAAAGAGGCCCAAAGGAGTGGAAAACCACCACCTGTTCCAATAAACCAGGTAGATAACCCTGTAGAAGTGAAACTGAAGGCAACTTGGGCCAACTTTCAACCATCCTCAGCAAGAAATCTGTTTAAACGTTTTGTAAGGGATAGTTCTCCCTTCCTTGATTCTTGGGGGAAAATTTTTTACCATTTAAGATACCTTCCAATCAAATTCAAGTTGAAGGAATTGAAATTTCTAAACCTAGCTTACAGGCCAAGGATTTCTGAAATCCAAATACTAATCAAAATTCTGTGTGGCTTTTCAAGGTTGGTTCCATCAGCCGTCGTAAGTATGAGCCAGTTGCCAAATATCTGAATTTCGGTCACACGATCGTGGGGATGCTGCAAAGGTCGTAACTGTGTAAAATGGTCACAAGTCACTTTTTTTCAGTGCCGTCGTAACTTTGAACGGTCACTAAACGAACTGCTGTAAGTTGAGGATAACCTGTACCATCTCCATGCGTCTTGGCTGAGAAAAGCCCGCTTAAGGTCCTAACCTGGCTACCCAAGACTGTATCTCTGAGACCAAAAAGGGCAGCAGACTCACTTTTAATCATGTTGACGTCATTGGCCCCGTCTCCGATGGCCAAGGAGATGGGGTTCTTGTGTCTCTTCACCATTTGCACAATGAGGGCCTTCTGCTTGGGGGTGACCCTGCAACAGATCACAGCTTGGCAAGTGGTAGCCAGTTCCACAAAGGCTTTTTCAATGAAGTACCCGTGCTCCTTGCTGGTATCCTTAATCCGGAAGCGCAAATGCTCCAAAAGACCTTTCTTCTCCTTGGATTTCTTGTTCTCCACCGTGTGAAAGATTTTCTCCTGGGGAGAGATGAAGCCCAGACATATAACCCAGGGGCCTGATTTCTTTGCCCAGAATTATAGCTCTCCTACCAAGAACGGTTGCTGGAATTGGATTGTTGCGGCCCGCCAATGGAGCTATCAGCAGCTTCGGAGAGTGTGGAGGTTGGGGAGGAGCATGGGCCAGTCCTGGAGTCTGGGGAAGGCTCTGACAAGTGCCCTGAGTTGGAGGAAGAGAAGGGGCCAGAGCTGTCTGACAGTTATTAGCTGCCTTCGGAGTCAGACATCAGTGAGGCAGACCAACAGCTGGAGCCTGTTCCCAGTGTGCGCCTGCAGACGAAGGGAACAGCTAAAGAACAAGGGTCGATTTGGGAATAAGGCCTCAGGTGGACGGTGAATGGCCCCTCCCATAGGGAATAAAAGAGAAGCGAAGGGGGGGGGGGTTTGCAGGAGACAATTAGTTTATCCCTGCATTCGTGCCAAGTATTGCGGCATCTGAAAGATATCAGCCTGGCCACACTCCAAGCCTGATAAAGGTCGGTATTTGTGAACTATCTTGAAAGACTGTGACTGGGACTTTGCTGGAGAGGAATTCACTGTAAATTAAATAAAAGGGGTTTATTGGGATGAGGACTTGGCTTCATGCTGCTGCGGAAGCCTAGGTGAGAACATGGGTAAGTCTAGTTTAAAGAAGAGAAGGACTAGGGGAGACATGATAGCAGTCTTCCAATCTCTCAGGGGTTGCCACAAAGAAGAGGGAGCCAAGCTATTCTCCAAAGCACCTGAGGGCAGGACAAGAGGCAATGGGTGGAAACTAATCAAGGAGAGAAGCAACTTAGAACTGAGAAATTTCCTGACAGTTAGAACAATTAATCAGTGGAACAACTTGCCACTAGATGTTGTGAATGCTCCAACAATGGAAGTTTTGAAGAAGATGCTGGATAACCATTTGGTGTAGGGTTTCCTGCCTGAGCAGGGGTTGGACTAGAAGACCTCCAAGGTCCCTACCCATTCTGTTATTCTATAATCCTATTATTCTGTTACCTCAGTCAGTAGATGAAGTCAGGGAACCCTTAATTAAATTAATTAAAAAATAGGCTTTTCCCTACCTTGACGGAAATCTCTTCTTCTGAATTTCTCCTATCAATGTGCAGGAAAATATCCCAGATGTCATAAAGAAAACCCAGTTACAGGTAGTTCTCGACTTACAAAAGTTCATTTCGTGACCGTGTGAAGTTACAATGGCACTGAGAAAAGTGACTTGTGACAGTTTTTCACACTGACGACCCCCATGGTCACATGGTCCAAATTTGGGCGCTTGGCAACTGACTCATATTTGTGACGGCTGCAGTGTCCCAGGGGTCATGCGATTCCCTTTTTGCGACCGCCTGACAACCAAAGTCAAAGGGAAAACCCAATTCACTTAACAACCTTGTTACTAACTTAACATCAGCCATTCTCTGAACAACTGTGGCAAGAAAAGTTGTAAACTGGGGCAAAATGCACTTAAACACTGTTTTGCTTAGCCATAGAAATGTTGGGCTCAATTGAGGTCGTAAATCGAGGACTACCCGTACTATAGAGGAGAGAGGGACCCATTGAAAATGTTCTATCTTACAAGGAAGTCGCCTGTGACCACCAGGGCTTTTTTGCCATGCGCTCCAGATGCCTGGTAAGGAAGAAAAGAGCCGATGTTGCACAGGGCTTCACCACTGCCAGCCAAACTGTCGCCGCTGTACCAGGCTGGTTCAAGAATCTCACTGAAAAACAAGGCGGAGGGGGGGGGGGACAAGGACAGGTGTCATGAACCTGGGACCACAAGTCATCACATCTGCATCTGCAACATCTAACCTTCCCATCCCTCGGTTGTGGAATCTGCAGGATATTCATGCAAAGTTTAATTTCTGAGTCCGAGATAAAGACAAAGTGTTAGAATATTCATGAGTGGGGAGGAGCCAACGTCACGACGATATGGACATGCGGTCTCGATGCTCCGAGACCGCAGCCAATACTTTTGCCACTGTGTGGTCCAATCCGACCTAAACCGCCCTGAAGAGACAGTGAACAGGAAGAATACGTCTTCTGACCTCAGGGACACTGCAAAGTCCCTGATCGATGCAAGAGAAGTTCTTCAAGCCAGCGACCAAAAATCCAGCCAAGGCTGACAAAGTCGGGGCGGCTCCAAAACGGAAGGATACGGAAAGAGAAAGTGTTTCCAGCTGGTGAGGAATTTTTACTGTTTTAAAAAGAGACTGCCTATAAAAAACTTAAAATTAATTTAAATTGGAGAACAGAAGAATCAAGCGGCGGAATTAAATTTGGAATGGTTTTGGACAGAGGTTATCTTACTTCTTAAATGCTATCTTCGTGGATGGAATTTATGCGAGCCTTTTGAAACGGATTGATTAAGCTTTCTTCTTCTATTTTTTCTTCTATTGTTCTCTGTAACCTATGGACTAAAGTTTTCATCTTTCATTGCTGTTGGTGTTTTTCTAACTCATTTAAAGATTGGACTCTTTTTTCTAACTTGAAATACAAAAAAGATACAAAAGAAATAAGATTTGCAACGATAACACTGCTGCTCGGAGGCTGGAGGGTTTGTGTATTGGAGTTTGTGTATTGGAAATGGAACAGGTTTTTTTTTTCTTTGCTGATTGTTTTGGCTTGGCACTGCAAGGTCTTACTGCTTGGTTATAGAGAGTGATAAGAAGGGAAGCATACAGATGTCCCTTTGAAGTATATCTCTAACCAGATAAAAGTGAAAACAAACATTTTTGTGAATCTATGTTTAATTTTTTTTAACCTTCCAAGCTAGAGCAGCTGTGTTTGTTAGCTGAAGAGGATGGCACAATTTCAAAAGCAAACAGAAATCTTGAGCTTGCAAAAGATATTTTCAGAAATACAGAAATTATCAAATACATAGGAGAGGATAGAGAAGAAGCTGGAAGACTTAGAGTACATAACAGCAAAATATGATGAAGAAGTTGAAGATGTTTATCAAATGAAAAATGTGGTGGTTAAAACTCAAAAAATTGAAGTGGAAAATGAATATTAAGAGATTAAATTTGCTGATATTTATGGTGATTGGCTGCTCTCTGAAAATGGACAGAGTGGAATACTGAAAGAGGAATTAAAGGGAGAGGAAACTTATCCCAGAGGGCAAGATACAGAAGAAAAAAAAACATAGATTTTAAAGAGTGAAATTTTATTAGCAATAGCATGGATAACACTACTGACAAGCAAAGATAAGCTGATTAAGGAAACAGAAGAAGGCATCAGGATTACATGAGAGATCTTATAAGCAAGAAGTTGCTAAGAGGAGTCCATACAAAGTTGATCAAGGAGATGATTAGAGGACTGGCACCACAAATGGCAGAAGATATGAGACTGTTTTGCTATTGGAAAGATACAGGTTGATAGATGGAAGAATATAATTTAAAACTAGTTAAACTTAGTGAAATTTATTGACAATAGATGTAGTTTAAATAAATAATTGATAATGTTACTAATGTATACAATGTGTAGTGTTATGATGAGTATAATTGGATAGGAATATGGAATTGTACCCATGTAAGGAAGATTAGAAATCCCTTTGGATTATACATAAAGGTTAATAAAAAAGGGAATCAACTTAGATACAGTTAAAGTTTTGATTATTAGGGGGAAAATGTTATGATACAGGATATAGTTAAATAAAGGAGGGATAAGAATAACAACATATATATAGATATGGGTATAATATAGAAACTGGATGTAAATTTTAAACAGTGATTTGGAAAGGAGGATTAGAAAACTTTGTTATTAAATGGAACGAGCTCCCCGCAGAGATTCGGACCCTCACCTCTCTCCAGGCCTTCCGAAAAGCCGTTAAAACCTGGCTCTGTCAGCAGGCCTGGGGTCGATGAGTTCCCTTCCCCTCTCGAATCGTGTGGCTGTTGGTTGTTTTATATGCCCTGTACTTTTTGTGTAGTTTTTGTGTTTCCCTTCCCCTCCTTGGGTTTGTGCGCCGCCCTGAGTCCCGCTGGGAATAGGGCGGCATATAAATAAAATGAAACTCGAAACTCGAAACTCGAAATATTATGGATGTTTAGCTAGAATAGGACATAAGGATTTAGTGTTAGTGGAGGATTTTAAAAATAGTAATTGAAAGGCCAGTATGTAGTTATGTATTAAACTTTGGTATATTTTATGATGAAGGATGCTTAAACAATTATAGTCAAATGAAAATGGAGATATGATGATGGTGACATGTTTAAATATTTGAATTAAAATGCTTGAGTTAATATGAATTATGTTTGTTGACTGTGGAAGAGATGCACGAAAGTCTTTTTGTAACCAACTGATACACTTTCTACAGCATGTAAAGAAGAATTGTTTGTTTTAAATAAAAAATAAAAAAATTATTTAAAAAAAGAATATTTATGAGTGGGAGAGACATGGGAACAATGTCTCTCCCAATGAATAGGCATAGCAACTAAGTCAGCCAATGGGAGCTTAAATAGATCTGAGTTGGTGCAGAGAATTGAAACAGAAACTTAAGCAGAAAGCAGTCTGCTGGTCTGTGAAGTAAACTAGCAGTCTGTCAGGCCTGTCTGCTTTGAACTCTGAAGTGAAACTAACTGCTCTCCTCTGCTTTGTGCTTGCTTGTAACTGCTCTCTACTTTTCTACCACATTGGAAGAACCTGCTTCTCGGTATTGTACATTTATTCATCTGTTATTATGTATATAAAGAAGTTAATGAATCCAACTGAATCAGTTATCTCTGTGTGCTTTCTGGATTTGATTGTTCTGCAACAAACTCTGACACAAAGAAAAGCTGAAAGTTCAGGAACAGAGTCCGTATTAGCCCTCTCTGTGGGCACATGCGCCATTGCCAGCTGCTCTTCTGGGTCCCGTTGCACGCATGCGCGCTGGACAGCTGCTCTTCCCTTGAAGAAGTATAGGTAGTCCCCTGCGTATGACCACTATTGAGCCCAAAATTTCTGTCGTCGTGAGATATTTGTTAAGTGAGTTTTGCCACATTTTATGACCTTTCTTGCCATGGTTGTTAACTGAATCACTGCAGGTCGTAAATTAGTAACCCGGTTGTTAAGTGAATCTGGCTTCCCCTTTGACTTTGCTTAAGAGATCACAAAAGGGGATCCCATGACTCTGGGACACTGCAGCCATCATAAATATGAACTACTTGCCCAATATCCGAATTTCCCTCGCCTTTTGCTCCTCTTTTATTCCCTCTGGGAGGGGCCATTCACCCTCCACCTGTGGCCTTACTCTCAAGTCAACCCCTGATCCTTAGCTGTTCCCTTCATCTGGCAACTCTGGGCATTCACACACTGGAAGCAGGCTCCAGCTGTTCATCTGCCTCACTAATGTCTGACTCTGAAGGCAGCTGATAACTGTCACACGGCCCAGACCCATCTCTGCCTCCGACACAGATCCCTCATCAGAGCCTTCCCCAGACTCCAGGACTGGCCCATGTTCCTCCCCAACCTCCCCACTGTCCGAATCTGCTGCCAGATCCGCTGGCGGGCCATAATAGGTCATGTGATCACCTTTGCCAATCTTCTCAGCCCACTTCTGACATGCAATGCCAATGAAGCAAGTTGGATTTGCTTAATGACCACATGATTCACTTAACAACTGCAGTGATCTGGTTAACAACAACGGCAAAAAAATAGTGAAATCGGGCTTGACTCAGTTAACAATTGCTTTGCTTAACAATGGAAATTCTGCTCCCAATAGCTGCCATAAGTTGAGGCCTAATTGTATTAAGGGCTCATGAAGTTTTGGGGGAAAACCTCTGTACAAGCTGTACTAAAACATTCAATCAATACAGTCAAGGTGTGTGACAGAGAGTAATTATCCAATGATTTGAACATAAGAGAGAGCCAGTTTGGTGTGATGGTTAAGATGCTAGGCTAGATACTACTATGAGTTTTAGTTCTCCCTTTGCAACTGGCCTTAGTGAACCTAGATCCAAATTTGATCTAGGGCAGGAATGGCTAACATTTTTGTTGCTGCGTGTTGAATGCACACCCATAATACAATGTGCGTGTGACACACACACCCCACATGTGCATGCAACACCCCCTGCACTCCCCTGCCACCATACATGCATTCATGACCCCCCTTCTTCCCTGATCCTGCACATGTGTGCACGACCCCGTGCATATGCATGTGACCCCTGCATGTGACCCCATGCCGCCTTGCATGTGTGCATGTCTCCCACATACGCCCCCCCCTGCACAGCAGAGACCTGAAAAGCAGCTGGCCAGCAGGTGGCGCGCGTGTGCGGTAGAGCTGAGCTGGGGCAATAGCTTGCATGCCCACAGAGAGAATTCTGCTTGCCATGGGTTCACCATCACGGATCTAGGGTTTCCTAAGAACACCTGATTATTTCTCAGTTTGAGTTCCTTCCTTTCACTTGCCCAACCACAGACACCCAAGCCCGTCTTTCAGAACTCGGTACCTGATTTCGCTCTCCTCCAGAATGGTCATATCTTCAGAAAGGAGTTGGCAAGCAAACCCAATGTTGACAGCAGTTTCTGCAAACACAATGGAGACCAGAAATGGGATTAAAAGCTGGAGCATGGGACATTCTCTTCTATTTCTGCTTCCGTGCCTGAAACAAGAGTCTTTTTTTTTTTAAGACTGCAGGTAGTCCTCAACGTACGACCACAATGGAGCCCAAAATTTCTGATGCTAAATGAGACATTGGTTAAGTGAGTTTTGCTCCATTTTACGACCTATCTTGCCACTGTTGTTAAATGAATCACTCTAGTGATTGAGCTAGTACCATGGTTGATAAGTGAATCCGGGTTCTCCATTGACTTTGCTTGTCTGAAGGTCACAAAAAATGATCACATACGGAGGTGGTATTCAGGCGGTTCGGACTGGTTCACCCGAACCAGTTGTGGAAATCGCAGGTGGCTGTCTACCTGCCCCAGCTCTATGCCGTCCTATTTAGGCACATTTTCAAGCTGTGTGCATGCATGCATGCAAGCCGCGCATGCGATCAAAACGCATGCATGGAAGGCCGAGCTCATGCATTGATGGGTGCACGCTCACATTTGCGAACCGGTAGGGAAAGTAAATAAATGCCACCCCTCATCACATGACCCCGGGATACTGCAACCATCATAAATACATTCCAGTTGCCAAGAGCCTGAACTTCGGCTGTGTGACCATGGGGATTCTACAATGCAGAAGGTGAAAAACGCTCATAAGTCGCTTTTTTCAGTGCTGTTGTAACATCTAACCTCACTAAATGAGGAGTTGTAAGTCAAGGACTACCTATACCTTAAAACAACAGATCCTCCAGAGTCTGGGGAAGGTGAAAAACACCCCCTCCCCAATGGGTTGCAGGAATCTGACTAGCCCCCCCCCCCCAACCAAGCAACCGGGCAGAGAACTGGTTGCTGAAATTTTTGAAGCCCACCCCTGTTGCATTCTAACCACTGCACCACTATGGCTGTTATTAACCTAGGGCATTAGTGGCGAACCTTTTTTGGCTTGCGTGCCAAAAGCTGGGGGAGCGCAGGGGGGGGGCGTAGGCGTGCCACATCCATAATGCTTTGTGCATGACCCCAGTGCACATGCGCACACAACCAGCACTCCCCCCCCCCCAAATTTTTGGAGTGCTTTTTTTGCCCTCCCCAGGCTCCGGAGGCTTTATAGGAGCCTGGGGAGGGTGAAAACAGCGCCCCTGGAGGCCCCCTGGGTGGTTTTAGCCCTCCAGAACATTCAGGAGCCCCCAGGAGGCCTCCCTGAAGGCTCTGGAGGTCAAAAAACCGGCCCTACGAGCAAACTGGAACTCCGTTCCTAAACATCCGGTTTGCCCATAGGGCTGGTTTTTCACACTTCAGGAGCGTCCCTGAAGCCGAGGTGGCGCAGTGGTTAAATGCAGCACTGCAGGCTACTTCAGCTGGCTGCAGTTCTGCAGTTCGGCTGTTCAAATCTCACCGGCTCAGGGTTGACTCAGCCTTCCATCCTTCCGAGGTGGGTGAAATGAGGACCCAGACTGTGGGGGCAATATGCTGACTCTGTAAACCGCTTAGAGAGGGCTGAAAGCCCCATGAAGCGGTATATAAGTCTCACTGCTATTGCTATTGCTATTGCTAAGCCTCTGGAAGGTGAAAAATGGCCTCAAAAGATGGTTCCATTGGTTCACCATCACGGATTTAGGGGTTCAGTGAGTTATGAATTTTAATTTGTTTATGCAGTTTATTTTTTTCAGATTCTGTACTTAGCTGTGGACCTATGTCTTGAAGCAAAGTAAAATCATTTGGATGCCTACCCACCCCCCACCCCCCAAAAAAATTCCCATAAAAGAACGTCATTTCTGAAAGTCACAAACTGGCTGAGGTACCTTGCTTATCTCCAGTTAGCACCCACACTTTGATGCCCCCCCTTTTGAGAAGATGAATGGTCTCAGGGACCCCATTTTGTAGTTTGTCCTCTATGGCTGTGGCACCCAGAAGCTGAAAGAACAAAAGGAGAGTTGATTCAAAACTTCACCGTACAAACTTCACAGTACAAATTTCATAGTACAGTACAGGTAGTCCTCGACATATGACCCAACTGAGCCCAACATTTCAAAATGCAACCATTTGCGTAGTGATCGTTCAAAGTTGCAACAGGACCGGAAGAAAGTGACAGGATCATTTTCCCCCCAGACCATTGCAGCATCCCCATGGCCATGTGATGCAATGCGTGCCACAGGTGGCACATGGAGCCATTTCTGAGGACATACAAGGCATTGCTGTGTCAGCTCCAGTGCACTGGCCAGCTGATCTTTGGCCGTGTTTCACCCTCCGGAGGCTTAAAACGGCTCAACGGGCAACCCAGAAGTCCGTTACCAAACTTCCAGTTTGCGTGTTGGGCCGTTTTTTGCTCTTCCCAGGCTCCTACAAAGTCTCTGCAGCCTGGGGAGGGTGAAAAATGGACCTACCGGGCCGGCCCACCGGACGTCAGAACACGAGCAATTTCCAGTCTCCAGGCTCCAAGAAAACTGTGTGCACATGCATGGGGTAGCGGGGGAGGTCAAGTGCACATACGCAGAGGGCACAGCCCGGCAGGGCATGAAATTAGGGGGGGGTGGCTTTTGGCACCCGAGGCGAAAAAGGTTCGCCATCACTGCTGTAGGCTAAGTTTGGTTGAGCATTGCTTCTTCCCAGGTGCCCTGTAGTGAGATGGGTAAAGTCCTTAATCCCATCACCCTGGAGCTGAAAGGGGGATATCTTTGTTATGTAGAATAGACTAGCTCAGGAATTTTAATGGCCCATTAAAAGATGGGGGCTATTAAGATAGTCTTCTTCCCTAAAAACATGTTTCTCCATTTCTGATCCAGGGAAATATAATATTCTGCCTTTTCAATATTTTCCAGGATATTTCATTTTTCTAGGAGAGGAGGGGGGATTAACTTCCTACACAAAAAATGGAACAATATCCAAGATTTCCGTTTGTTTTTATTTTTAAAAAAATATTCATCTTTGTTTTAGTATTCTAACAACAACAACAACAACAACAACAATAATCAGCAGCAAGAAAAAAAATCACAAAGTACCGGGACTTGCAAATTGAAGTTGAGCCACTGTGGAAAAATAAATCATGTGTTGTCCCGATTGTAATTGGAGCCCTTGGAGCAATACCTAAAGGGCTACCTCGCTATTTGGAAATTTTAAATTTATCGGACTTGAACATCCTGATTTTACAAAAAAACACCTTACTTGGAACAGCTTATACTTTCCGACGTTACCTTAACAGTTCCTATGTCCTTGGTTACCAATCAGCCCCAAAGACTGTGAATCTCACCAAAGATTAACCACATAATAATAATAATGTAATAACAGTGATATAATAACAGTAGTACTTCACATTGTCTTCTTTAACAACTCTCTTCTTTAATACGTCGTCTTTTAATATATCCCTTCGATCTCCCTTTGACTCGGCTGTCAGTCCAGACCAAAACCAATGTTTACCTTGAGATTCTGCTCAAGCTCCTCATATACTTTGTCCAGCTCTTGGGCTCGGCCCTGTAGTAAGATGCTCGCCGCATGGTGTTTCTTCCTCCACAGAGCGTAGTCGTTTTTGTCCACCTCTTTCATAGCCAAGCATAAAGTCCTCAAGGTCTCCGCTGCAAAACTCTGGGAGAAGAGGAGAAGCATGGGTTGTTCAGGGGGCGGCATTGGCTATGAATTTGTGCGCCTATTTGTGAGATTCCCATCCAAACTTTCCTCCAAGAACTTCAGTAGTGTACAAAACAAGAGAGTTGGGAGGGACCTTGGAGGTCTTCTAGTCCAGTGGTCCCCAACCTTTTTATCGCCGCGGACCAGTCAGCCTTTGATAATTTTACCGTGGCCCACTGAGCGCGTCGATGACCAGTGCTAGTAGCGTAGCCTTGCACAGGCGCAGTTCAGTATGGCTAGCGTAGATAGCGTAGCACAAACTGCGCCTACGCAAGGCTACGCTACTAGCGCTGTCTACGCTAGCCCTACGTAGCTGCGCAGGCGCTCTTAGGTTTTTTTCAGGAATCGGCCAGCGCTGAAGCGCTGAAAAGGAATGAGAAGGGCGGCGCTGGACACAGGGGGGCGGTGGGCCGCTGGTGACGTCAGAGTGCCACCAGCGGTCCAGTAACACCCCTTGTGCCAGTTAGCCCTAATTTGCATACAGAAAGAAACTATGGCCCCCGGCCGCTGCAGCGATCATGGCCCCCGGCCGCTGCAGCGATCATGGCCCCCGGCCGCTGCACGGCCCGGTGCCAGGTATTCCACGGCCCGGCACCGGTCCACGGCCCGGGGGTTGGGGATCACTGTTCTAGTCCAACCCCAGATTCAAGCAGGAAACCATTTCAGACAAATGGCTCTCCAATCTCTTCTTAGTTCAGTTTTTCCCCCACATGGTCCCTGGACGAAGAGCAGGGGTGAGCTTCAAAAATTTTAGCAAGGGATCTCCGCCTGGTTACTGGGTGGGCGTGGCCATGGTGGGCATGACCTAGTCAGCCTCCTGCCCTATGGTGGGGGGTATTTTTGCCCTCCTCAGGCTCCGGAGGCCCGACCTTTTGGTAGGCCTGTTTTTCGCCTTCCAACAAGCCTCTGCGAGCATCCTGTACTTACCTGCATCCAAAATAGGCCACATGGAGACTCCTGGGAGGGGAGGGGAGGGTGGGGCCAGCCAGGAATGGGATTTGGGGGTTCTCCGAACTGCACAGAATCTTAGCTAGAGGTTCTCCCTAACCCCTGCGAACCCCCAGCAGCCCACCCCTGGGAGGAGTGATTGGCTCAAAATTAAGCAGATTAATTAGGTGGGTGTTAATTGTAACTAAAGCCATCAAGATGACAGCTGAACTGCAAGATTGACGCCCCTGCTCCTTTTAACACACATAGATGCACCTAAAAATGGGGCAGAGCTTCAGCTAGATCAGGGGTGTCAAACTCGATTTCATCGTGGGGCGCATCAGGGTTGTGCTTGACGTCGGGGGCAAGGGGCATGGCCAGCTCCACGTCACTCATCGAGGCTCTGTTTTCGGCTGCTACAGCCTCCTGCCAGTGAAAACAGAGTTCGGGGAGGCCGCACACAGCCCTCCCAAGCTCCGGTTTTGCTGGTAGAGGCACCGTGGGCCGGTCCTTCATTGTTTCCAGGGTGAGCCCACGGGCCAGATCTAAGCACCCTGTGGGCCTTGAGTTTGACACCCTTGAACGAGATAATCATGGCCCCCATTTATGGCTTTTCTATACAATACAAAACTTACATCCAGTGCTTTGACGGTGCAATCTTCATTAGTCCGGTCACTGTGGAGTCTTTCTAGGATGACAGAATCTGCCCCTTTGGTGTAAAGCTTGATGCAACCTTCAGGATCTTGCACTGAGAAAAAGAGATAAGGATATTTATAGCAATAGCAATAGCAGTTAGACTTATATACCGCTTCATAGGGCTTTCAGCCCTCTCTAAGCGGTTTACAGAATGAGCATATCGCCCCCACAGTCTGGGTCCTCATTTCACCCACCTCGGAAGGATGGAAGGCTGAGTCAACCTTGAGCCGGTGAGATTTGAATCGCTGAACTGCAGATAACAGTCAGCTGAAGTGGCCTGCAGTACTGCACCCTAACCACTGTGCCACCTCGGCTTTATGTCCCCTTGTATTCATCTCTTGGTTGGTTTGCCTGCTTGTTTGTTACATTCACATTTCTTTTTCCCTCCAAGCACTCAGTTCTTACAATAGGTTGATCCAAGTTATACATGAGCTTTCATGGCTGAGATCAGCACATTTAAACCTCGGTCTCTCTCAGAGGTGGTTTTCAGCCAGTTTGTACTGGTTCGCCCGAACTGGTAGTGGAAATTGCGGGTGGCCGGCACGCATGCACATTCTGGTTTGGGCACTCGGTGCCAGAACGGTTCATCATCACTGCCCCAGGGTGTGTGAGAAGTTCATCCTATTCCTCTCTGCTTGTCCAATGTCGAGCTATCAGAACTGGGATGCAAAAAATCCTGATGACCACTAGATGGCAGTCAGAAGATCTTTGCTGCCACCCAGTGGTTGCTTGGTTTAAGTGTGTGTGTGGGCAAGGAGGGGGGGGGAGGGATGTTGCGGCCTGAGAAGGGACTCCAGAAGCAAATTCAGTTGAAAAGCTTTTTGCCACTGCTGAGCTGAACTGCTCTAGTCTCCAAATGACTTTGAGGCTGCTGAAAAATATGCTGGCATGACATTTGCTATCCTACTTTTATTGTCTTAGTCCCCATTCACAGCTGTTTTTTCCAGCTTTCCCTCCCAAGTAATGGGTGATTAAGCCTAACAGCTTTCACATGGCTCAAGGCTGTCCTTGGATGGTTTTAGTGTAAAGGGGTAGCACCAGTGGTGGGTTTCAAAAATTTTTAGAACCTCTTCTGTAGGTGTGGCCTGCTTTGTGAGAGTGACTTGCTGGCCATGTGACCAGGTGGGAGTGGCTTGCCAGCCATGTGACTGGGTGGGCGTGGCCAACTTGTAAAAATGTGGTGAAACTCACTTAACAACGCTCTTGCTTAGCAACCAAAATGTTGGCTCAGGAACTCTGGCATTTGAAGCACGCAAGTCTTAAAGCTGTCAAGTTACAAGACCCTTGCACCCCTAACCCTTTAGGGAAAAAACTCCCAGGGGTGTTCAAACTTGACAGCTTTTAGACTTGTGGACTTCAACTCTCCCAGAATTCCTCCTCTCGCTCTTCATCTTGATGATGTGCGGACGGGCGGGGGGAGGGAGCTGGAAGCGGTTCTAAACGGCACTGTAGATTTGTGGAACCTCTTCTATAGAAGAGGTTAGAACTGGCAGGAACCCATCCCTGGGTGGCACTCACCTGCCCCGGCTCTATGCCATCTTATGTAGACACGTTTTCAAGCCAAAGCGCACGTGTGGAAGGCAGAGTGCATGCATGGATGGTTCACATTTGCGAACCGGTAGGGAAAGTAAGTGAATATCCCCCTCCCCACTTGGTCTCTCTGTTCCTAGATCAGCGATGGTCAATGTTTTGGGCTCAATGTATCAAAAATTCAGAAAATGCCTAACTTGATTCTGCCGGCATGTCTCACAATGTACCCACCTCCATCAAAAAAGTTCAGGGGTGGGTTCCTGGTGGCATTACTACTGGTTCGATGCCTGAAAATTTTTGTGCACGCTCACTCGCTTCACATGTGCACATTTACACTTTAAAAGGTCTGTGCATGCGCACACCATTTAAAAAGCAAAAAAAAATAATACATTTTTGCAATGAAGATTGTTCTGCACCTGTGCAGAACAGAAAATAAAGATGGGCCAGGATAGAACTGATATGGTTACATGTCCAGCAGAGTACTACCTATTTGGCCAAACCGGTAGGAACCCATCTCTGATTCCATTCCCCACCTGTCTGTTAGAATGGAGAAAGCTTCTTGGATTTCAAAGCAAAAATCCAAGAAGGTCTGGCTGCCTTTTCGGGAAAAGTACCTTTGGGATATCCCCCAGCTTATTTTGTCTTAAAACAATGAGATTTCATTTTAATTTATCCCAATTCAGCAGCAGGTAAGGAGTGAACATGGAGGTACTTAGACACAAAATCCTTATCGGTTGCTTTCATTTTCCATTTGCCAATATGGGTTCAAATTGTAAGTTTTGTTTCTCACCAGATTTCCTTAGTCCATTGCATTAATTTATACGCCACCCCTTCCTACAGTTCTAGGCTGTTTTCAATAAAGCAGATGGATCTGCCTAATATGTTGGAATCCATTCCGTGTGTGTGTGTGTGCAGGGCAGTTTCTGCTGTCTGAAACACACATACACAGGGATGCAAAAACATCGCATCAGAAACATCTTTCCGGCCTAAACGGCCAGGACTCACTATGCAGCCTCATGTAACATGAACTATGTGAGCCAGCTACTCCCACACATGCCCTTTCTCCCCCCCCCTATGCTGTGCTGTAACTTTCTATTCCCTCTTTGCCCACCCTTTGCCATGATGTGATTTTCTACTGGTTTATTTGTAGAATGCTGTGATTATCCCTGTCATCCGAAGTATAATCCAGTCCACAGTGGAGGGCATGGTACAGAAAAAGAGTAATAGCAGTTAGCAGTTAGACTTATATACCGCTTCATAGGGCATTCAGCCCTCTCTAAGCGGTTTACAGAGTCAGCATATCGCCCCCACAGTCTGGATCCTCATTTCACCCACCTCGGAAGGATGGAAGGCTGAGTCAACCTTGAGCCGGTGAGATTAGAACCGCTGAACTGCAGATAACAGTCAGCTGAAGTGGCCTGCAGTATTGCACCCTAACCACTGCGCCACCTCGGCTCTTATCAACACGGCTTTAACAGGCCTTGATGTGCAGCAACAAAAAGCACTGTTGAGAGCCCTGGCAGAGGAAGAGGAAAAGTCTTTTTGACAAAAAAGAAAAAAGTAGATGTTGTCACATAACTCCTTGTGTAGGTGTGGCGGTCACTCATGGCCCAGTGCATAACAGGGCATGCGCAGCCACGCTGAACCACAGGAAACAAACTCCATAACATCCTGATATCCTGATAGTGCACAACATAACGTCCTGATAGTTCACTCTAGACGTGCCTTACCCAATGACGCCCAGGATTTGACCATATATAGACAGAACTTCCCTGAGCAGTAGATTAGCAATTGTAGTTTTACAGGCTGTCTTTAATCACATGCTATTGCTCCTCCTGCCTCTGTCCTATCTCAATAAAAGGGGCTACCAGACCCCCAATCTGGGTCGCCTCATCCCGAGAAAGCTCGTGTCCGTGTCTTTTCTCAACATTGGCCTCATGAGGCGAACCACGGGTACTTCACACTAATCCTCCTTAAAATGAAATTCTCCACTTTTTAAAAAAAGGTTTTCTTTCCAATCCTGCACATTTGCCCAAATACCAGTGGTGGGTTGCCATTTTTTTTTACTACCAGTTCGTGCGCATGTGCAGAAGCATCCGGGCGGATGGGCGGAGCCTCCCACCACCGCCACTACTGGTTCACCTGATCCGGGCTGAACCAGGAGGAACCCACCTCTGCCAAATACCCATTAGAGAAGCTATACTTCGCAGTTCAACATATATGCAGAGAAATAGTACCAGAGGACCCCATATACTCACCTAAAACAGACATCCGTTTTCTCACACTGTTGAAATCTAGCAATGCCAGCACCTTGTAAGTTCGTTGTACGCCCAGTTCACTTATTGTGATGGTATCTTGAGTGCGGGAGAGAAAGACATAACCCAGGTTTCTGGCAGCTGTGACCAGGGCTTCCTCATCTGGAGAAGCAGCTTGATAAACAAGCTCACCTAAGAACAAAAAGATTAGACCAAAGTCGAAAGAGTGTCCCAGAAGTTAATACAATGCAGTACAATTGCAGCGTTGGAAGGGACCTTGGAGGTCTTCTAGTCCAACCCCCTGCCTAGGCAGGAAACCCTATACCGTTCCAGACAAATGGCTATCCAATATCTTCTTAAAAACCTCCAGTGTTGGGGCTTTCACAACTTCTGGAGGCAAGCTGTTCCACTGATTAATTGTTTTGTCAGGAAATTTATCCTTAGTACTAAGTTGCTTCTCTGCTTGATTAGCTTCCATCCATTGCTTCTTGTCCTACCCTCAGGTGCCTTGGAGAATAGCTTGACTCCCCCTTCTTTGTGGCAGCCCCCGAGATATTGAAAGACTGCTATCATGTCTCCCCTAGTCCTTCTTTTCATTAAACTAAACATACCCAGTTCCTGCAACTGTTCTTCATATGTTTTAGTCTCCAGTCCCCTAATCATCTTTGTTGTTCTTCTCTGCACTCTTTGTAGAGTCTCTGCATCTTTTTTACATTGTGGTGACCAAAACTGAATGCAGTATTCCAAGTGTGGCCTTACCAAGGCATTATAAAGTGGTATTAACACTTCACGTGATCTTGATTCTATCCCTCCGTTTATGTAGCCTAGAACTGTGTTGGCTTTTTTGGCAGCTGCTGCACACAGCTGGCTCATATTTAACCTTGTATAAATATTTTGACCTTGTAAAACATTCTAAATCTTAGAGGGGGGAAAGGGTATGGGTTTTGGAACCTTTTGTGAAGGAAACTCACCTGAGGTTTATGCTAATACCTTTAGATAAGATAATGGTAAAGGTTCCCCTCGCACATACTGTATGTGCTAGTCATTCTCCACTCTAGGGGGCAGTGCTCATCTCTGTTTCAAAGCCAAAGCTGTCCGAAGACGTCTCTGTGGTCATGTGGCCAGCATGATTAAACCCCGAAGGTGCATAGAATGTTGTTCCCTTCCCACCAAAGGTGGTTCCTATTTTTCTACTTGCATTTTTACATACTTTCAAGCTGCTAGGTTGGCAGAAGCTGGGACAAGTAATGGGAACTCACTCCATTACGTGGCACTAGGGATTTGAACCGCCGAACTGTCGACTTCTTTCATCGACAAGCTCAGCATCCTAGCCACTGAGCCACCGCGCCCGTAGTATCTTTAGATATCTTACCTTTTATTCTTCCTGACTTTTAAAAACTCAAGTGTATTTTTTAATTTATTTATTTCTGCTGTGGCTGTTCTTAGGCTACTAACAGTTGCCAGGAATTATTATCTTCTTTATTACGGCTTCTTTATTGTATCTTCTAAACTATTTCACAAACGTTTAGTTGAAAGGCCATAAAAACCCTCACAGGATTAGCCTGAACATAAAAAAGTGTGTGATGTGTGGTGGGGGAAGCCATCTATACTTCTCTTGGAGCCTTTGATAATAGAATAAATAAACAGAAAATATCCTATGATTCTTCAGATGCTCTGATGTGTCTATCACTACCACGATCAGAATCGTGCAAGCCTTAGTATTCTCTGCAATACTCTATGAAGGTGAAAGTTGGACTTTGAGAAAGGAGGCTAGGAAGAATATTGACGCTTTTGAACTCTGGTATTGTGGGAGCCTCCTGAGGATTTTATGGATAGCCAAGAAAATAAACAAATGGATGATTGAAGAAATCAACCCAGAGATCTCCCTCAAGGCAGGAATGACCAGGTTCACATTATCCTACTTGGGACACATTATGTGAAGGCTCAGGGGTCTGTGTTTATTTATTTTATTTATTTAGTTTGTCCAACATCTACGAGATAACAACAGGAAATGGGAAAGAATAAATGGGGACAATAGGACAGGGACGGTAGGCACGCTGATGCGCTTATGCACGCCCCCTTCACGGACCTCTTAGGAATAGGGTGAGGTCCAGAGGTGGGTTCCTACCAGTTCGCACCTATTCGGTAGAACCGGTTCGTCAAATCTACCGAACCGGTTAGAATAGGTTCCACCAGTGGACCCGGAAAGCAGGCCACATCTACAGAAGAGGTTTCAAAAATTTTTGAAACCCACCACTGGTCCTTGGATATGATTATTCTACACTATCATGCTCATATTTATAAAACTCAGTGCCTCTGTGAAAGGTAAGGATGACTGCTGCGTTTGTGGTGCAATCAGAACATTGCGTGTGTTGAAGTTGTTTTAACGCAAACCAAAGATGCCTTTTAAAAAACAAGTTTACATCATATTCTTATGCATGCCAGTGCTGTGTGTGAGGTAATTTAAAGTGGTTCTGACAAGTGTCATCGGCATCTTCATATCCGGTCACATGGGCGGCAAGCCACTCCCATCCAGTCACATGGGGGCAAGCCACTCCCACAAAGAAGGCCATACCCACAGAGTAGGTTCGAACAATTTTTGAAACCCACCACTGGTGAGGTCCATGCTAGATAGTTTAAGGTAAAAGTTATGGGGGTTTGAGGATGTAACAACAGAGTCAGGCAGTGCATTCCAGGCAATGACCACTCTGTTGCTGAAGCCATATTTTCTGCAATCGAGTTTGGAGCAGTTTACCTTTAGTTTTAAACACATTTTAAAATTTAATTTAAAAATTTAAAAACTATTTAATGCCGAGATAGATGAACCGTGAATATTACATCTACATGGAGAGAAGCATGCAGTGGGCTACTCCAAGACTCTGTCACAGGTCCTATACTCGTCAACATCTTCATAAATGTCCCGAAGGTGGCTCCATCACTGGAGGGTTTCAAGAAAAGATTGGACAACCGTTTCTCTGTTATAATGACATCAGAGGAGGTATTCAGCAGGTTCTCACCAGTTCTGGAGAACCGGTAGCGGAAATTTTGAGTAGTTCGGAGAAGAGTAAATACTACCTCTTCCTGCTCTCATCTATTCTCTGTCTCCCGAGTCCCAGCTGATCGGGAGGAAATGGGGATTTTGCAGTAATCTTCCCCCGGAGTGGGAATGGAGATTTTACCCTTGCCATGCCCACCAAGCCACACCACACCCACCAAGCCAAGCCCACAGAACCCGTAACAAAATAATTTGAATCCCACCACTGACTGACATGTCATGAACACTTTTCTTGACACAGGCATAATAAGCATACCTGTCAGGAATATAATCTAACGGTTGGGTTGGCAATATATAAATCATATAGCAATGTGTTCTGACCCCCCTCGTCCCATACCAACAAACACTCTGAGCCAGAGATAAGTTACAGCATTTAATTAACAGACAGACAGGTCCTTTGCAGCAAACCAGCACAGACAAGCTTGGGCAGCAATCCAGCACAGATAAGGCTTGGCAGAAATCCAGCCTGCCAAGCTCACAGTAATGTCCTCCGACATTCAATCCTGCATTGACTTCTGCAAAGAGGGGCGTGTGCACAAGGAGTCTTTTTATAGTATGGAGAGGAGCCTAATGACCACCAGCTGAGTGCAATCACCTCCTGTAACTGCGCAACTGTTCCTGACGCCTTGTAGCTCTTTGATGGCGTGCATCCAGGAACAACTCACTACTGGCATCCGGCTCACTCTCCCTTGTCTCCTCCCCACTGGTCCAAGGCTCAGGTGCCTCCTAATGGCCAATCAGCCTCTCTGCGCCCTGCTCGGAGTCAGAACCCTGTCCAGGGTCCTCCACATCCCCCAGAGCCGACTCATCGGGCCTCTCGCTGTCGGAGTCTGGTGGCAGCTCCAACGGCTCCTGCTGGGCCACAACACAATGCTATACCTGTTTCTTTAAATCATACTGTAAAATGTGATTGGTTGCTGTTCTCCTCAATCAGCCATAAGAGGAAGCCACAATGACTGTTAGCTCTCTGTTCATTAGATGCTGGGCTGATCTGAGTGTTCTGGAAGCTGGCTGTTAGAAATTGCCGTGTGGTATTGTAAGTTTTGCAATTGCTAGCAAACTGTGAGTACTGTACTGATTATATGATACTGGACTATGTTATTTGGATTATCCCTTAACTGAAAGACATTGATGACTGACTGTCTTATCCGTGTATGACTTGGACTGTTTGATGGACTGATACCTCTATTTCCACGAAAGTAAAAGCCTATTTAAACTGCAGTGTCTCTGTATGCTGGTTTGTGTGTTCTCCAACACAACTCTCACAACGCTTCTCTAAACGCACTTGCTCTCCTAACGGGGAGCTTACCTAAAAATACCCGTCGCCAACCCTTATTTCGTTTCTCAAAACAAAACTGTATCTCTTTCAGCATTGATGATGAGGCGTCACAGTAGAGCCCAGCATTGTTTGTAACTTGGGGAGACGCCCTCCTTGGTCATGCCTCAAGCGGACAGGTAATCGGATTAGAAAGAGTGGCTCAGGTGTCGTCGAATTAATTGCAGTTTCAAAAGAAGATTTTGATCTCTTCAGATCTAATGTCAAGCCATACCGGCATCCTTCTCCTATTGGCAACGAAATGCAGTCAAGCAAATCAGATGGGTTGAGATGCCAGCACAACAACCAAAACAGAGGATATCTTTTTTTCAGCCTCTCCCCAGTGTGCTTAAAAGACCTACAGCTGGCCTGTCTGAGTAATGTTAGAAAGATTAGGCATTGTACTGGTTATCAGAGACAAATGGCTTCTTGGAAAAGTGTGCAAATGCATGTCTGAAGTCTTTCTAGAACATAGCTTAGACAGGCACTCCTTCCAGTTCCCATGATCTGAACTTTCTGTTTGAGTGTCTCTCTGCTGAAGTCAGTTTAAACCCTTTCCTGAAGATCACAACAGAACGTGAAGCCCACATAAAATCTATTATTTGGGGTGCAAAAGGATCCAGTATTCAGAGAGCCAATTTGGTCTAATGCAGTGACGGCTAACCATTTTGTCGTCACATGCCCAAATATTGCAATGCACGTGCGCCCCCCCCCCCCGGCCCCGGCTCCTGCACATGCACGCATGACCCTCCCACGCCCCATTTTGGGCCCAGTAGGCCTTCCTGCAGCCTCCTGGGACAAACAAACGGGCCATTGGGGGGGGGGGCTCCACACATCCCAGCACTCTCCCTGTGCATGCGTGCATGACCCCTCCGCACATGCACACACAACCCAAAAATCAGCTGGCCGGCAGGAGGCGCGCACGCCTGAGCAGTGGAGCTGAGCTTAGGCGAAGGCTCGCGTGCTCGCAGAGAGGGCTCTGTGTGTCACTGGTGGCATCATGGGTCTAGCGGTTAAGGCACCAAGGCTAGAAAGCGGGAGACTCTTGAGTTCAAATCCCGCCTTAGCTATGAAAGCCAGCTGGGTGATCTTGACCCAGTCACTCTGTTTGAGCAAAACCCACTTCACAAGGTTGAAAATAAGAGAAGGAATAAGCATGTTGGATATGTTCACCTCCTTGAGTTATGTGTAAAAACAATAAAGGCAGGGTATAATTTTTTTTTAAAAAAGAAGATGGCTGTTGGGAATTTTTCTGTTATCTCCAGTCTCGGCTTGTTCCAGCTTTGCTCGTGACCAACTCCTACCAAACTGAGATGACCAAAAGTAGAATCAACTACTAGTCTACTCACTTTCTTTCTCCTCCACCATGACAGTGTGACACAGGGCAAGCAACCGCATGTATTCCCTCACCACCGGATCCTGGTCACGCCGGATGGTATCCAAAAGCAACTGGTCATAAAATTCCAGGTTCTTGTCTATATATTTGTTCCAGCTCAAATCCTTGGAGAAAAAGACAAACAAGGGTCAGAGATGGGCTTGGAAACCACCAGGATAATTTACCCATTTATATTGGTTGGCTCTGAAACTGTGCAAACTCCCCCCTGAGCCGCGGTGGTGCAGTGGTTAGAGTACAGTACTGCAGGCTACTTCTGCCGACTGCCTGCAATTTGGCAGTTCAAATCTCACCAGGCTCAAGGTTGACTCAGCCTTCCATCCTTCCGAGGTTGGTAAAATGAGGACCCAGATTGTTGGGGCCAATAGGCTGACTCTGTAAACCGCTTAGAGAGGGCTGCAAAAGCACTGTGAAGCGATATATAAGTCTAAGTGCTATTGCTATCTTGGGAAGAAGGAAAACCATAGAGTGCAGGGGGTGAGGTACTTTCTTTGGCTAAGGTCCCCTTCATTGCCAGCAAATGGGAAAATCATTAGAGGGAATGAAGCTCAAATATTTTGCTCAATTTGGAAGTCGTTCACTTCTTTATAGCCTTTCATAGAAGGCCTCCTCTTTATAGCAATAGCAGGCTTATATACCACTTCATAGTGTTTACATTGTCAGCATATTAACAATCTGGGTCTTCATTTTACCGATGTTCAAAGGATAGAAGCCTGAGTCAACGATCCTGAGGCCCATTAGGATTGAACTCCAGGCTGTGGGCAGAATTTGCCTGCAATAGTGCATCCTAACCTCTGCGCCACCAGGGCTGCTAGTGCCCCTCTTTATTTTGGGGAATAGAAGGAAATAAATAAAATGACAATTGTATAGTTGATGTTTTGTCACTGAGGTTTAGCAGTGCCTATTTGGGCTTTACAGGAGAGAGAAGTGCACCAATAGTGTCACGGGCGACCCACAACCTCTGGGTTGCTGTTGTTAGTTGCGAGGTCATGTCCAACCCATTGCGACCCCATGGACAACGTTCCTCCAGGCTTTCCTGTCCTCTACCATCCTCCAGAGTCCATTTAGCTCACGCCTACTGCTTCAGTGACTCCATCCAGCCACCTCATTCTCTGTCGTCCCCTTCTTCTTTTGGCCTCAGTCTTTCTCAGCATTAGAGTTCTTCCTTCTCATTAGGTGGCCAAAGTATTTGAGTTTCCTCTTCAGGATCTGGCCTTCTAAAGAGCAGTCAGGGTTGATCTCCTCTAGGACTCACCGGTTTGATTGCCTTGCAGTCCAAGGGACTCGCAGGAGTCTTCTCCAGCCACATAGTTCAAACCTCTGTTCAACCTCTGGGTTACCCACCAATATTTTGTTGGCAACTCCTATACCCTGATACTCACTCTAAAAGCTGTCTCTGGGGAAGCTGACACTTTTCAGATGTTGTTCAAGTGCAGGGTAGTCCTTCACTTAGGACCACAATTGATTGAATTTCTGTTGGTTAAAGCAGGAGTCTCCAACCTTGGCAACTTTAAGACTTGTGGACTTCAACTCCCAGAATTCCTCAGCCAGATTGCTGAAAGGGGAATTCTGGGAATTGAAGTCCACAAGTCTTAAAATTGCTAAGGCTGGAGACCCCTGGGTTAAAGCAAGGTGTTTTTAAGCAAGTCATACCCAATGTTATGACCTTTTTTCGCTGTGGTTGTTAAGAGAATCACTGCAGTTGTTCAGTGAATCATGTGGCCATTAAATGAATCTGGCTCCTCCCATTGACTTTGTTGGGAAGTTGTTGGGAAGGTCGCAAATGGGAATCACAGGATTCAGGATGCTGCAATTATCATAAACACATGCTGGTTACCAAGCACCCGAATTTTGATCATGTGAGAGTGGCGTGGCTGAGATGGTTGTAAGTGCAATGGCCAGTGGTAAGTCACTTTTTCGGGGCTGCTATAACTTCAGATGGTCACTAAACAAATGTTTATAAGTCAAGTGTTCCCCAACACTCACAAAAGCAGACAGATCAATTGAAAATCATGTCACTAACCCCAGGATGGCGAGGCGTTGCCTTGTCAGCTGGCCAGCGCGCATGCGCGCACTGGCCAGCTAGTTCAGCCTTTTTTAAAGCCATTTTTCACCCTCCCCAGACTCCAGAGTCTTTATAGGAGCCTGGGGAGGGCAAAAAGAGCCCCCCCCGTTCTCCCTGGAGCTTCCCTGAAGCCTCCGGTGCGCAAAAAAACGGCACTATGGGGCAAACCGGAAGTTCGGGAATGGACTTCCAGTTTGCTGGTAGAGTCGGTTTAAGCCCTCCGGACCCTTCAGGGACCTTCAAGACTACAAACGACCCTACGAGCAAACCAGGAGTCACTTCCGGTATGCTCCTGGGGCTGGTTTAAGCCCTCTGGAGGCTTCAGGGAAGCCTCCTGAAGGTCCCTGAAGCCTCCAGAGCGCCTCCGGGGGGGGGGGAGGGGAGGCTGTTTTCACCTTCCCCAGGGTCCTATAAAGCCTCTGGAGCCTGGGGAGGGTGAAAAAAGCATGCAAAAAATAGGGGGAATGCCTCTCATGCACGCATGTACACTGGGGTGTGTGTGTCGCACATTGCATTATGGGTGCGGCACGCCCATGCACAACCCCCCAAAAAGAGAGACCGCCTGCTGCCAATTACCTCCCATAGACCCGTTAGATCGCACAGGGTCGGCCTCCTCCGGGTTCCGTCCACCAGCCAATGCCATCTGGCTACCACCCGGGGGAGGGCCTTATCTGTTGCAGCTCCGGCCCTTTGGAATGAACTCCTCGCGGAGATCCGGACCCTCATCTCTCTCCAGGCCTTCCGGAAAGCCGTCAAAACCTGGCTGTGCCGGCAGGCCTGGGGTTGATGAGTTCCCCTCCCCTCTCGACTTGTACGGCTGTATGACTCTTGTGTATTTTAATTATGTGTATTGTGTCTGTGTCCCCTTTTCCCCTTCGGAGTTGTTCGCCGCCCCGAGTCCCTCCCGGAGAAGGGCGGCATACAAATAAACTAAACCTGAAACCTGAACCTGAAAAAGGTTCACCATCGCTGCATTAACCTATATCATGTTATCTAATGCTACTTTTTTATAGGGGGCTTAAAGAAGAAAAATGATGTGTATTATTATGATTATCCTTGCAAACTCTTTTCCAGGTCTCTACCACAGGTTAATTCTACCCCCACTGATCTCAAAAGTACAGTATAAGCTTGTACACCAAGGTTTTTCAACTTTGATGACTTTAAGACATGTGGAACTTTAACTTCCAGAATTCCCCAGCTGACTAGGGAATTCCGGGAGTTGAAATCCACACATCTTGAAGTTTTCAGTGGTGAAACCCTGTTGTTCAGCCATACTAAAGTGACTTCAGCCTGACACACCCAACTGCCTTGGTGCGATGTTTAAATGAATGGGGTTGATGAGTTTCTGGAAGACATTGATTGAGAAAATTGTTTTCCTTCTGTAAATGCAGCAGTACAATCCTGCCACCAGCTGGTGGAAGGTTCATTTGATTGCCATTGTGCAATCCCCTTTTTGTATGGCCACAAGTACAGGCAGATCCACAACAGGAACATGTGACGTACCATTGATTTGCATTCAGTCTTGCTTGAGCCTACAAATATTTGAAAATGGGAGAAAGAGAATATTAAGGAAACAATGTTTGGAAGTGTGGAAAGTTATCACCCAGCCCTCTCCCAGAAAAATGAAATATCCTAGGAAATATTGAAATGGCAGAATATTTCCCTGGATGTGAAAAAGGAAGAAACGTGTTTTAAAAAGACAGAGTAGCTCCCTGCAGCTTCCTGCCCATCCCCTTTTGTCAATGGGCCATTAAGATGCCCAAGCGAGTCCATTTACATAATAAAGAGTTCTCCCCTTCTGCTCAGTTCCCCTTCAGGCATGACTAGCCATCACCCACTCACCACATGGCATCTGAGAACTCAACCAAACCTGGATTCAAAACACAGCCTAGAGAGTTGCCCCTGCATGGGCCCATGGGAGTCTGACAACCAATCAGAATACAAGCTCAAGATCAAAGGCCAGAGAGGGCATAAAACCAGGGACTTTCAGCATCTCAGCCCTTCTTTCTCTTCTTCTCCATCAACATTTCTGTTCAGGAGCTCAAGCCATGTGATCCTGTCCACCATTAAACCATCTTTCCAAGCAGCCTTCATGTCTCCAGTGTCTTTTTCCCCACTTGGAGCTGAACCCAGAAGGACATTTCTTTCAACAGAAGTTAAGCACATACGCATCCTAGGAAATCTAACATGTACATGGTTCAAGAAACCCTGATTTCTAAGGAAGATTGCAAATTGTGCTCTGGCAGTTCAAATCATATATTTCTACTGAATTCTTTTGTAAAAAAAATATTCCCCATGGTAAAAAATTTGGAAGGAGGGTTTGTTTGTTTGTTTTTAGTTTGTTTGCCTGGGAAGAAGGCAAACTTGTTACCTTTTCATCTCCTTTTTGTGTCATAGAAAATGGTTCTTTTAAGCCTTTGTTTTGGTTTTCAAGTCATTTCTCTTAATAATTTTTTTTTTGCAAATTGAACTGAATTTAAATATTCAGATTTAAACTGGTAAAGGCTTCAGTGTGGGCATCCTTGCTGTATTGTCAGTAATTCCCTTTAAGGCACCACTCCTTTTTCTGCATTCACTTGGTAGCTGTGTGTGAGGTTTTTCTACATCAACCATGTAAACCCTGGGAAAGGATTAAGCACTTTAAAGATTAGTCAATAGTTTTAGCAAAATGGCCATATGAGATCCAAAGTCTCTTTGCCTGCTTCTGATCTAATATGTAAAGGTAAAAATTCCCCTTGCACATATGTGCTAGTTGTTCCTGACTCTAGGCAGCTGTGCTCATCTCCGTTTCAAAGCCGAAGAGCCAACGCTGTCCGAAAACACCTCCACGGTCATGTGGCCAGCATGACTAAACACCGAACAGAACGCTGTTACCTTCCCACCAAAGGTGGTCCCTATTTTTCTACTTGCATTTTTACATGCTTTCAAATTGCTAGGTTGGCAGAAGCTAGGACAAGTAACAGGAGCTCACTCAGTTACGCAGCACTAGGGATTCGAACCGCTGAACTGCCGACCTTCTGATTGATAAGCCCAGCATCTTAGCCACTGAGCCACTGCGTCCCTGACTCTGATCTAATATGCTAAGCTAAATTAAAGTTTACCCTTGACTCACAACCACAACTGGGACTAGAACTTCCATTGCTAAGCAAGGTGGTTGCTAAATGAATTGTGCTCAATTTTTAGGACATTTTTGGCCACAATTGTTATGTGAATCACCCTGATTGCAAAAGTGAATCATATGGTCATTAAGTCATTGATTTTTCTTTTGTTGGAAGCCAGCTGGGAAGGTTTCAAATTCACCCCGGGACACTGCAACTGTCATAAATATATGCTGGTTGTCAAGCACCCACATTTTGATCACAAGACTGCATTGGTCATAGTATGAGGTCCTATTATACGTCTTTTTCTCACTGCCATGGTAACATCGAACACTTGCTAAAATGAATGGTTTTAGAGTCAAGGCTACTTGTTCATGTAAATAAGAATCTATCAGCAAGATACAAACTCATTTGAATCCTCCAGTGGATTCAAGCGGGATAGATAGCTTCACCATCAGATGGATTTGTAACTGGCTGACAAACTGTATCAACGAGAAGTCCTTAATGGTATTATGTCTACATGGAGGGAAGTAAGCAGTGGGGTACCACAAGGTTCCATCTTAGGGCCACTACTCTTCAATATCTTCATAAATGACTTAGATGAGGGAATAGAAGGGGAATTTATCAAATTTGCAGATGATACTAAGCTGGCAGCAGGGGTGGGTTTCTCGCCCCGTTCCAACCGGTTCGGTTGGAACGGGGCCGGCGGCGTCCTCGTGCACGCACGCAGTGCACGCATGCTTACTAGCGCCTGTGCGATGCTCCAGCTGCTCCTGGAGGATCGCACAGGCGCTGTATGCGTTCTGTGCATGCGTGGAAGCGCAGAACTCGTCAAAACCAGGTAAGAAACGCGGGCGGGCGGGTGGATCCTTCGGCGTTCCCGGAAGTTACTTACTTCTGGGTTCGCCGACCAACCGGTTCGTGGGGACCGCCGCGAACCGCCTGAAACCCACCCCTGGCTGGCAGGAATAACCAATACCCTAGAGGATAGGCTCAAGATCCAGATGGATCTTGACAGACTTGAACACTGGGCCCTAACAAAATGAAATTCAGTGTAGAGGAAAGTAAAGTCTTACACTTAGGCAAGAAAAACCAAAAGTACAAATATAGGTTGGGAGAAACCAGGCTTAATAGCAGTAACTGTGGGAGGGATCTTGGAGTCTTACTGGACAACCAATTAAATATGAGTCAACATTATGCAACGGCAGCCAAAAAAGCCAATGCAATCTTAAATTGCATTAACATTCAAATCAAGATCAAGCGAGGTACTAATACCACTCTATAAAGCCCTAGTAAGACCACACCTAGAATAACTGGATCCAGTTTTGGTCGCCACACTATAAAAAAAAAATGTTGAGACTCTAAAAAGAGTGCAGAGAAGAGCAACCAACTGCCAATTACCTCCACTAGACCGATCCGATCGCATAGATTAGGCCTCCTCCAAATTCCATCAACGAGCCAATGTCATCTGGTAACTACCTGGAGGAGAGCCTTCTCGGTGGCTGCTCCGACCCTCTGGAACGAACTCCCTGTGGAGATTCATACCCTCACCACCCTCCAGACCTTCCGCACTGCCCTTAAAATCTGGCTGTCCCAGCAGGCCTGGGGCTAAAGATCCTAACCCCACCTGAATGGTATGATTGTTGTGTTCTCTTTTAACAATGTATTGTTTTATGTTCATAACTTGTTTTGTCTTCCCCTTCCCCTAACTTGTGAGCCGCCCTGAGTCCCCTCAGGGAAAAGGGCGGCATACAAATAAATAAACTATAAACTATAAACTATAACCAAGATGATTAGGGGCAGAAGTGGGTTGCAAATCTTGGCGCTACTGGTTTACTCGGGCTCTTGTGTGCGCGAGACTAGACTGCCATCTGTCAGAAATGGTGTAGGGCCCCCTGCTTGGGCGGGGCGGGGGGGAGTTGGACTAGATGACCTACAAGGTCCCTTCCAAGTCTGTTATTCTGTATTCTGTTATTCCAACTGATTCAAGTGTTTGCAAATCTCAACACTCTAAAATGACCAGTACATTTGCCTGCGTTCTGAATCCATTCATTTCCAGGTCAACCTTACCGTAGATGATTCCGTGGATACAACATTTCTTGAAAGTCATGATATTCTGAGTCAGAGTGCCTGTTTTGTCTGAGAAAATATATTCAATCTGCCCCAACTGGTCATTCAGACTTGTGCTCCGAGCTTTGGCAGGTGTGTCCTTCTCTGCATAATACATCTCCGTGTCCCAGTTGATGAAACAGCTGTGGACCAGGTAGATAAATTCAAACCTAGGGATGAAGGACAACAATGATTAGGAAGGCAGATGAGAGGCCACACTCCTTTTTTTATTCCCCTGCACAAGATGATCTAGCCAGCAGATTTGGGTGAAAAGAATCCTGATCAGAAGTGGTATTCAGCAGGTTCTGACCAGTTCTGGAGAACCGGTAGCAGAAATTTTGAGTAGTTGGGAGAACTGGTAAATATAACCTCTGACTGGCTCTGCCACCATCTGTTCTCTGCCTCCCAAGACCCTGCTGATCGGGAGAAAATGGGGATTTTGCAGTAACCTTTCCCTGGAGTGAGGAAGGGATGGAGGTTTTACTGTATCCTTCCCCTGCTACACCCACCAAGCCATGGCCACAGAGCCGGTAGTAAAAAACGTTGAATCCCACCACTGGTCCTGATTCAACCCTTCAAATCCCCAGGAAGGACACGGGAAGAGCCGAGGTGGCGCAGTGGTTAAATGCAGCACTGCAGGCTACTTCAGCTGACTGCAGTTCTGCAGTTCAGCTGTTCAAATCTCACCGGCTCAGGGTTAACTCAGCCTTCCATCCTTCCGAGGTGGGTAAAATGAGGACCCGGATTGTTGTTGGGGGCAATAGGCTGACTCTGTAAACCGCTTAGGGAGGGCTGAAAGCCCTATGAAGCGGTGTATAAATCTAACTGCTATTGCTATTGCTATAGATTCTGCTTTCAAACTGATGTAGAGAACTGATGCTAGTCATTATGCATCAAAGCTGAGAGATCTTTAGCTATAGGATCTGGTCCGTACGGCTTATCATCCTTTTCAAGTTCACATGCTCCAATTACTCATTTGTTTCCAATTCTGTGAGTTGAAGTCCACAAGTCATAAAAGGGCCACGGTTCCCCACTCCCGCTCTAGAGTAAGAAAAGGAAGAGTTGAAACCTACGTGATGAGCATGGACATGGGGATGACCAAGCTGAGGAGGATGAGGAACCCCCAGAACGCAAAGAAGGCATAGCTGACTGCACTGGTGTGGCGGTAAAAGGCAAAAAGGTAGCTGTGTTCTTTGAAGAACCTGGTGGCCCATAACCCTGAGCCAATGGCAAGGCCGAAGGAGACCAGGAGGAGAGTGACTGTGATCTAAAGGAAACATGGAACAATAAGAAGGGTGTTAGATTAGTTTGAAGAAGGAGGGAAAAACTTATGACCAACCTTCAGCATCTCCAAATATAGTTAGTCCTCAACTTCTGACCACAATTGAGCACAAAATTTATGTGGGAAATTTGTTATGCCTTTTCTTGCCATGTTTGTTAAGCGAATCACTGCAGGCGTTAAATTAGTAGCATAGTTGTTAAGTGAATCTGGCTCCCCCATTGACTTTGCTGGTCAGAAGGTCGCAAAAGGGGATCCCATGATGTGAGGACACTGCAACCGTCATAAATATGAGTCAGTTGCGAGGCATCCGAATTTTTAATCGCATGGAGATGCCGCAACGGTCGTAAGTATGACAAAATGGTCACAAGTCATATTTTTTCAGTGTCGTTTTCAACGGTCACTAAGTGAACTATTGTAAGTCGAGGACTACCTGTAAAAGCGGGGGGAAATTCCACCTCAATCAAAAAAGAGGATGCCAGGCCTTGCCCAATCTGATGCCCTTGGCATAATGTGAATTATACAGAAAGTGGCTGATGTAGAATTTGGTCTATACAGGTGATCCTCAACTTACAACCATTCATTTAGTGATAGGTGAAGTTGCAATGACAATGAAAAAAGTGACTTAAGACCAGTCCTCACACTTACAATTGTTGCAGTATCCCCAAGGTCATGTGACCAAAATTTGGGGACTTGGCAACTGTCATATATTTATGCCAGTTGAGCATCCTGGGGTCGTGGGATAGCCATTTGCAACCTTCCCAGGAGGTTTCCGATGAGCAAAGTCAATGGAAGGAGATGGGTTTGCTTAATGACTGCATGATTCCCTTAATTACTGCAGTGATTCACTTAACAACCATGGGGGAAAAGGTTCTAAAATCAGATGCAACTCAGTTAACAACCACCTTCCTTGGCAATGGCAATTCTGAGCCCTGGTCCGCAAAATGTTGGAAATGTAATCAGATACTGGGTTCATATTATCATATATGCTCAAAGGCAAAAAAATATTGGACAAAAATACACACATGGTTAGAAAAAATAGTAAAGCAACACATAGATCTAAAACCAAGAAATATTTTTGTTGCATATCCTACCAAAAAAAATACAATAAAGGGAAATACATATTTAATTTTACACGTGCTAATAGCAGCTAGAATTCTGTTTGAACAATAGTGGAAAAACGAAGAGATCCCTATAAAGAAAAATGTAATTAAAAAATATTAGAATGTGCAGAAATGGATAGATTAATACTTAAAACTAAGACGGAAGAAACTGAATACTTTTTATCATGGGATTTGTTTTATCAATGGCTAACTAGCAGAAAGAGAAGTTAGAAATTTAAAAACATAAGAAAATGATTAATTATACAAGGAAGATTCGCTAAAATGGATAAGCAAATATTGTTATTTGTTATTTGTTATTGTTCCTCTTGAATTTTTGCAGCATCTTTTCTGTTCTACAGGAAGCAAGTCATTTCTTTCCAAGTATCCATAAATTTGGTTTGCGATGATACCAGTAAGGAGCTTGTATGTTGTTGGCAAACAGGTGATTGGCCTATAGTTTCCAGGGTCCTTTCCTTTTTCTTTATTTTTTTGGTTCAAAAATGTCCTTCCAGTTGTCATCCATTCATCATTTTCAGGTATTTTTAAGATCTGGTTCATTTGGGCTGCCAATCTTTCGTGCATACTTGTAAGTGCCTTTAGCCACAAACCATGTAGTTCATCTGGTCCAGATGCACTCCAATTCTTCACTTTTCTTGACTGCTTTTGCACCATTTCTTTTGTTATTTTCACATCTTCCATTTTATGTACTTTAATAGAATCCATAACCTGTTTGATCCATTTTGCATTTCTGTTGTGCTTCTTGTTGTTTTCCCACAAATTCTTCCAGAATTTCAGAGCTTTCTCTTTATCAGGCTTCTCATTTGTTGTTACTCCATCTCCACTTTCTAAGCTCTTATAAAACTGGTGCTGATTTGCTCGGAACTGTGAGTTTTCCTTGAACTGAGTTACTCGATTTTCATACCATTTAATCTTTTCAGCAATGGCAACAACCCTCTGCTTCAGCTGTTCAATTACTGCCGCAATCTCCTTATTCTCCAAATTGTATCTTGCTTCCAGACTACTACTACTACTACTACTACTACTACTACTACTACTACTACTACTACTACTACTACTTCTTCTTCTTCTTCTTCTCCTTCTCCTTCTCCTCCTTCTTCTTTTTCTCCTCCTCCTCCTCCTCCTCCTTCTCCTTGTTATTGTTATAAATATTATTAAAATTAAAATTTACTATACCAGATAAAACCGAGTTTATGTAGACATTGAATGTTTTATGTTTAATTTTTAAAAAATTGAAACAAAAAACAAAAGAAATTCTGGGCACAATTGTGGTCATAAGTCAAGGACTATCTATACATAAGAGAGAACAACTTCAAAGCTTGTGGAACTAATTCTGTGGATGCAGGTTTCAGGGATGTGACAAGCAGATGTTGAATAATGAAACTAAACATTAGTGAAGGGAGCAGTGGCATTTGCAGGGGAGGCGGTCAAATAAAGAAAAATGGGGGGGGGGCTTTGCTGCTGCCGCCATCTTGCTGTTTTTGACACACACACACCCTTTGCATGCTTTTTTATTTCATGTTAATGTATGCCAATTACTGTACATTCAAAGTGACAATAAAGTTTATTCTATTCTATTCTATTCTGAGCTGTGGTGGAGCAGTGGTTAGAACACAGTACTGCAGAGTACCAGCTGCCAGCAGTTTGGCAGTTCAAATCTCACCAGCTCAAGGTTGACTCAGCCTTTCATCCTTCTGAGGTCCATAAAATGAGGACCCATATTGTTGGGGGCAATAGGCTGACTCTGTAAACAACTTAGAGAGGGCTGTAAAGCACTAGGAAGCGGTATATATGTCTAAGTACTGCTCTGCTCTGCTCTACTCTACTCTACTCTATTCTAATGTTCAGGGTTGAACCACCTCCCTTTCTTCTCCTTCTTGTTCCTCCTTGGCCATAGAAACCTTGAATAGCAGGGAGCTTTTACCAAGAGCACGAGACGATCCATCATATGGCAGAGTTTCGTTTTTTTCAACTTGATCTTTCCACAGTTTTTCATGATTTTGGTATCGAAACCTGGAAATGAGACATTTGAGATGGTTGGATCGAAAACAAAATAAACACAGCTGCCACAGTGGGAGAAACCAGTCACCAAATGCCTGTAGTAGCTGTGAACTGGATTGGCTACCATTCAGTGCCACCTCAGTTTAAGATGTTATTTGAGGGCAGATGGGCATACGCGCAAACAGGCTGTCACCAATTTCCACTATGAAATAATGCTGAGACCTGGCACATTATTTGATCTTGATTGATGGGGTTGGATTAGGTTCCTTTACTTATCTAGCTGTTTTTTTAATTTAAAAACTCTTATAAACAGTTTCAAACCAGATCGTAAGCCTCTCATCTCATCACAGATGTGGGTGCAACTTTTTCAGGTGAAGCAAGGGAGATCCTATTTGAGATTATCCAGAGCCCAGATAGCATGAACTGGAACGTTAACACTTCCCAGTTGAGTAAATATAGAAAAAGGAGCAGAGAAAAGCAAATACATCACAGAAGTGGGATGGCATGTGATCCAAAAGAAAAGTTCGTTTGGAAGAAGTAGACCGGAGCTTGGTAAAAGATTATGGAGAAGTCTAGACTGGAGAAGAAAGGATTACAGTAGGGTTTCTAGTCCTTGGGAACTTTTAAGATGCATGGATTTCAACTCCCAGAATTCCCATGGCTGGCTAAGAAATTCTGGGCGTTGAAGTCCACATGCCTTACAGTTCCCAAATTTGGAAAATCCTGGATTACAGACATAAAGCTGGTCAATCCATCTCGAATTAAAATGGAAAGTGGTTTCTGTGGCACCACTGATTTATGGTCTTTCTCCCTTCAGATCAGTGGTGGGTTTCAATTTATTTTACTACCGGTTCGCTCGTATGTGCACATCCACTCACGCATGTGCAGAAGCATCCAGATGGGTGGGCGGAGCCTCCCACCGCTGCCACTATCAGTTCTCCTGATCCGGGGCGAACCGGCAGAAACCCACCTCTGTTTCAGATGTCTCTGACCAGCTGCTAAAGAGAAGATAGAACAATTTTGCTTCCTGTGTATGGCGATTCTCAGTCATCCATCCAGAGGGCAGCACTGCAGGCTATTTCAGCTGACTGCTAGCAGCAGTTCGGCAGTTCAAATCTCACTGGCTCAAGGTTGATTCAGCCTTCCATCCTTCTGAAGTGGGTAAAATGAGGACCCAGATTGTTGGGGGTTAATAGGCTGACTCTGTAAACCGCTTAGAGAGGGCTGTAAAAAGCACTATGAAGCGATATATGTCTAAGTGCTATTGCTATTATTTCTCTGGACAGACATTTACAGAGAAACAGGAATTGGAAAACTTTAGGAAATACTTATCAATGAATGACAAATATTCTGCCTTGGGAGGGAGGATGGGAGATAATGGATGGATGGATGGATGGAGAGAGAGAGAGAGGGAAAGAAAGAAAGAAAGAGAGAGAGAGAGAGAGAGAGAGAGGCAGGGAGAGAGGCAGGGAGGGAGGGATAGATTTTTTTGCTGGAGAGAGATGGCAATGATACACTGCCACTGCCAGAATTGCAAAAGTTCCACCATTAAAGCTGCATCAAGATGTTGCCTTGCACAATGGGGTTGGACTTCAGAGGTCCCTTCCAACCCCGATTCCATGAAAAGCCAGCCTGATCTTGCTCACTTACCTGCGTAAATAACAAGGCCGTAGCAGACCGCTGTGTTACGTACTCTACAGCCACGCAACAGGATTTTCTCACAGTCAAGAGGGTATTTCTCTCCGTGCCATTCCAAGGTACCAACAAAGTTGTGTAACCGGCTGTTTGGCTCTTCGCAGACCACCTCACCTGGATGGTTGGAAAGAGGAGATAAGAACCTGGCTCATCTGCTTCTCCTCTGTAAAGAAACCCTCCTTTTCCTGCAACCCCAGCACCTATTTAAGCATTCGTCTTAAAATGGCATCTATATGCCAACCAGGATTGATATGTGTATTTTTTTAAAAAAAAATTTCAAGCATATTTTCCTCTGCGAATTGTATCCCTAAAGTCATTTATAAGATCAAAACTTCAATAGCAAAGGAAAGAGAATTCAATTTAGGGGTGGGCTGCTACTGATTCGCCCGGTTCATGAGAACCTGTACTTAACGTTAGGGCCAGTTTGGAGAACCTCCAAATCCCACCCCCGGTTGGCCCTGCCCCCTTCCCTCCCAGGAGTCTCCATGCAGCCCGTTTTGGATGTGAGGTAAGTGCAGGGCCTGCAAGGAGGCTCGGGGAGGGGGGAAAACGGGCCTCCCGAAAGTTCTGGAAGGCCGGAAAAGGGGCCCTTTTCTAACGGGCTAGTCTGGGGGAAGCAGTTTTCGCCCTCCCAGAGGCTCAAGAAAAGCCTCCGGAGCCTGCGGAAGGTGAAAATCAGAGGTGGGTTCCTACCAGTTCGCACCTATTCAGTAGAACCGGTTCGTCAAATCTACCGAACCGGTTAGAAGAGGTTCCACCAATGGACCCGGAAAGCAGGCCATACCTACAGAAGAGGTTCCAAAATTTTTTGAAACTCACCACTGGTCCTTGGATATGATTATTCTACACTATCATGCTCATATTTTTAAAACTCAGTGCCTCTGTGAAAGGTAAGGATGACTACTGCGTTTGTGGTGCAATCAGAACATTGCGTGTGTTGAAGTTGTTTTAACGCAAACCAAAAATGCCTTTTAAAAAACAAGTTTACATCATATTCTTATGCATGCCAGTGCTGTGTGTGAGGTAATTTAAGGTGGTTCTGACAAGTGTCGTCAGCATCTTCATATCTGGTCACATGGGCGGCAAGCCACTCTCATCCGGTCACATGGGCGGCAAGCCACTCCCACAAAGGAGGCCACACCCACAGAGTAGGTTCTAAGAATTTTTGAAACCCACCACTGGTGAAAATCCCCCCCCCCACTGTAGTGTAGGAGACCAACTAGGTCATGCCCATCATAGCCACGCCCACCCAGCAACCGGGCAGAGAACCCCTTGCTGAAATTTTTGACGCTCATCCCTGATTCAGTTACAGCATTCTTTAAATTGTGTAAAACCCGAATAGAACCAGGTGTGAACTCTCTGTGTTGACATTCCATGCAGAGCATCAGCGGAGCCGGATCTCAGATTACAGTAGCTGGGTTGAGATGAATGAAGCTATTGGATAATGTGATTGATTACAAGACTGAAGTGAGGACAGAAACACGGGCAACGTTTAAAAGCAGATAAAGAAAGCAGAAAAGATGGCTGCAAATAAGAAATGCCTAATGAAGCTGTTAATAAATCGCTGCTTTTTGTACTACAATATCGGGTTGCTTATTATGAAGCAGGCATCGTTAGGGTACTTTACAGACAGCCATCTCAAAACTGAACTGCTAGCAGACCCTTGGTTCCAAAACAACCAACACATCTTGACAAAAAGAGATGACCTTGCATGGAAGGGGACGAAACTCTATGTCCCAGAATCCCTATGCACCCTAATTCTCCAGAGGAGCCATGACACCAAACCAGCAGTCCACTTTGGATTCCTAAAGACGTTACACTTAGCCCGGAGACAGTTCTGTTGGCCCAAAATAAAGAAAGATGTGGATAGTTATGTGAAAATTTGCACCATCTGTGCCACAATGAAGAGGCCACCAGGAAAAACCCCCGGATTGCTGCAGCCAGTAGCAGAGCCAACAAGACCGTAGGAGGAGATCACAATGGACTTTATAGTAGAGTTGCTGAAAAGTGGGGGGAACAGGGTGATTTGGACTGTAATAGACCTGTTCTCCAAAGAGGCACACTTCACACCCTGCAGCGGATTACCCTCAGCTCACAAGCTGACCAAACTGTTCCTAAAGCACATCTACCATCTGCATGGAGTACCTCAGAGAATTATCTCAGACAGAGGGGTCCAGTTCATGGTTAAGTTCTGGAGGGAGTTCCTGCGGTCCACCGGGTCATCCCAGAGCCTTAGCTCGGCTTTTCACCCGAACACCAATGGGGGGGCAGAGAGACTGAATGCTATGGTAGAGCAGTACCTGAGGTGCTACGTGAACTATCAGCAGTCCAATTGGGCAGATCTTCTGACCTTCGCTGAGGTTGCGTACAATAATCCTGTTCACTGCAGCACAGGTCTAACACTGTTCAAAGTAGTGAGTGGCATGGACTTTGTCCCAATGCCTGAGTATCCGAGGGATCTGCCTTCCTCAGTCAGCTTGACTGACTGGATGTCAATGCTAAAAGCAGCCTGGGAGAATGTCAAAAAAGCTCTAGCTAAAGCAGCACAAGCCTATAAGAAACAGGCAGATAAACTCCGAGCTCCGCAACGACCATTCCTGGTGGGAGAGAAGGTTTATTTCTCCACAAAATATTTGAGGTTAAGACTCCCAAGCAAGAAACTGGGACCAAAGTTTGTGGGACCATTCCCCATGGATAAGACCGAGTGGCTGTTGTGTTTCCCTCCCAATAATTTGGCAAGTGTTCCATCACTCAGGCTGGGGGGTCAAACACTATACCCCTCAGAGAGGGTTCGCAACTTGGGAGTCCTCCTGGACCCACAGCTGACCTTTGATCACCACCTGTCGGCTGTGACCAGGGGGGCATTTGCCCAGGTTCGCCTGGTGCACCAGTTGCGACCCTACCTGAACCGGGAGGCCCTCACAACAGTCACTCGTGCCCTTGTGACCTCAAGGCTGGATATTCCTGCTATAACCTGCTCTACATGGGGCTGCCCTTGAAGAGCATCCGGCGACTTCAGCTAGTCCAGAATGCGGCCGCGCGAGCGATTGTGGGTGCACCTCGGTTTACCCACATAACACCTATACTCCGCGAGCTGCGCTGGCTACCTGTTGATCTCCGGGTGCGCTTCAAGGTGCTACTTACCACCTATAAAGCCCTTCATGGTAGTGGATCTGGGTACTTGAGAGACCGCCTCCTGCCAATCACCTCCTCGCGACCAATTCGATCACACAGATTAGGCCTCCTCCGAATCCCATCTGCCAGTCAGTGTCGACTGGCAACTACGCGGAGGAGAGCCTTCTCGGTAGTAGCTCCGACCCTGTGGAACGATCTCCCCGTGGAGATCCGTACCCTCACCACCCTCCAGACCTTCCGCACAGCCCGTAAGATCTGGCTATCCCGTCAGGCCTGGGGTTAGATTGTAATCCGTCCCCACCCGAATGATGAATGTTGTGTTATTTTTAATTATGTATCGTTATATGTCTTACTGTTTGTGTTCCCCTCCCCATGGATTGTAAGCCGCCCTGAGTCCCCCCAGGGAAAAGGGCGGCCTATAAATAAACTTTCCTATTCCTATTCCCATAGTAAAGATCATCAACCCAGTCTCAGTGCAACTGAAACTGCCCCGACTGCTAGGGAAGGTACACCCAGTATTCCATAGTAGTCTCTTAAATCCCGTGGTTGGATCCACTCTGAGACCACTGCCCCGGGAGCCCCCAGGCCCTGTGGTCATAGGGGGGCAAACCTATTATACGGTGCAACGCATCCTTGATTTGAAGTGGCACAAGAGGCAACTCCAGTACTTAATTAATTGAAAGGTCTATCCCTTGTCAGAGGCATCTTGGGTAAAGAGTAGAAATATCCAGGCTGATCGCCTTATAGAGAGATTCCATGAAAAAAATCCAAACAAGCCTGGGGGGAGGATGCAGCCTTGAATCCCACTCTGGTACTCGAATTGTTTTTGCTTGCACTAATTGCCTTTGAAAAGTGAGGGGAGCTGGATGTCAACTCTCCGTGTTGACACTCCATGCAGAGCGTCGGCAGAGCCAGAGGTCAGATTACAGTAGCTGGGTTGAGATGAATGAAGCTGTTGGATAATGTGATTTATTACAAGACTGAAGGGAGGACAGAAACACGGGCAAAGTTCAAAAGCAGATAAAGGAAGCAAAAAAGATGGCTGCGAATAAGAAATGCCTACTGAAGAATGCCTAATGAAGCTGTTAATAAATCGCTGCTTTTTGCATTACAATATCGGGTCGCTTATTATGAAGCAGGCATCGTTAGGGTACTTTACACCAGGCTAATCATAAACGAAACCACCAATCCCAGAGAACTATTTCTGAAACTGAAAATGATTAGGAGAAACACTGACCGTCAAAGGCAGCCATGCTCTCCGTGGAGGTCAGCTGCTCATGTGTTACCAGCAGAGCTTGTCTGTATTTCAGGTTAGTCTCTCTGAAAAAAAAGCAGAGTGGAGTCAGCTTAAAAACTGGAAAATGAGTGGTGCTTCTGCATTGTAGTGTTGCGTTGTATTGTTTCAATGTAAATTTAATGGAGAACATTTCCTAAATGAAGGCTGGGATGGGAATATGTGCTACTTTCTTTGGATTTCTACAGTGGTCCTTGACGTACAGTGTTTATTCAGTGTCCAAAGTTACAACGGCACTGAGAAAAATGACTTACAGCCAGTCGTTGCACTTTTGACCGATGCAGCACCCCCACGGTCGTAGCAATGGAAATTCTGGCCTCAAACTGTGCTATAAGTCAAGGACTACCTGTATTCATGTGCATAAATAGACCAATTCCATTTAATCAAAATTAATTCATTCAAATTAATTAATTGAATGCATTCCTCTATACTGGCATCTAACCAGAGCATGAGTCCTGCCACAACTATTTCCTACATGGTCTTCAATTTTATTCCCTAAGCCAGGAGCGAAACAAGTTGAAATCACCCTTAACTAAATAATTGGTTAACTGGTATCAAAATAATTCCCCCCCCCCTTATTCTATCCATTAGCCAAGAGCACCTTTGATGTGTGAAAAATGTCCAAATCAGTGTTTTTCAACCTCAAATTGAAGGTGTATGGATTTCAATTCCCAGAATTCCCCAGCCAGTATTTGAGAAGGTTTGTGTTCAATGTTCAACGATTTATATTGTTTACCTAGTATCCTAGTATGATTTATGGTGATTGCTTATTTAGTATCCTGTGACTATCACTAAGTGTTGTATCTTATGATTTATGATGAATGTATGCCTGTGATCATGATTTATCACTTATTGCTTGTATGTATACTGAGAGCTTATGCGCCGGAGACAAATTCCTTGTGTGTCGAATCCAGTGGTGGGTTACGACCAGTACACCCCGGTACGAGTGTACCAGTCCCTGCCGGGAGCACCAGGTACCATTCCGGTACAGTGCTCTGGAGGACCCACCCGCCCGCCCGTGCTCCTTACCGGTATTTGGGCTTTTCAGGGCTTCCGCGCAGGCGTACGGTGCCTGCGCGATATTCTCCCGAGCAGCTGGAGCATCGCGGAGGCATCGCAGAGTGTTGCGGCAATAAGTACGCATGCACACGCTGCACGTGTGCGCGTTTATGTGGTGGACCCATTGCACCGTACGGTTGCAACAGGATCCGGAACCCACCACTGGTTCAATCACACTTCACCAATAAAGAATTATATTCTATTCCATTCCATTCTATTCTAATTCTATCATTTAAAAATAACAAGCAAAGACATTACCCATCTATGTCCATGGTCTCCACATAGCAGAGGCTGTTTGGTTCTGAGCTGGAGAGTAAGAGCAGGTCAGCCTGGGAAAAAAAGCAGAGAGCTTTGTTGATAGACCCAAACGCAGCCAGCAACTACCAATCCATCTTCTGAAAATGCTGGCTTTTGTCACATTTACATTATCCACTACTTTTTCTCCAAGCTTAGTAAATATAAGACTTGGTAAAAACATGTTTTAAAGAAGAATTGTATTTATTACATCTCCGACAAAATGTTACTCTAGGCAATCTTTTTCTTTTCTTTTTTTTATTAACAAACATGTAAAACACACACACACAAAACTTAGACATACACCACATTTACACAATACAATATGAACAGAAGCTTCCAGATATGGGATAAATGGTATAGATGGATGGAGGAAAGAAACAAGAATCAATGAAGGAATATAACAAAACTTAAAAATAATAGTTATGAGTAAAATAAGAGGGTTATGAATGGTGAAATCCAAATGAAATACAATAGAAGGGGAAATAATATAAGGTGAGCGGTATCGATTGATAATTGCTATTAGAAAGAACAGGCGGCAATCTTTTTCTATATGGGCATAATGTCTAATAAAGTTTAAAAAGTTCTCTGATTCACTTAATGAAGTAAAACTTTATTACAAGTAAAACTTGTAATAAAATCAGGTCTCACTCAGCTTGTAACAGCAACGACTTACGACGGAAATTCTAGTTCCAATTGTGATTGTAAGTTGAGGACTATCTGTATATCATCAGTTTAATTGTTCAAGTCAAAGATTTTAGTTTTTAATTTTGCATAATGCAGTTTTAAGAACCCATTTCCCCTAATGCTTGTAATATGTTGGTGTGAGTTACCTTGAGGCCAGATGGGCAACCTATAAATTATATAAATAAATATATGGTTTTCATACATTTTTTCCTAATATATATTTGAATTGCAGATTGGTGAAATTCATAAAAGTGCAAATATTAAATGATTCCAAAATTACGGTTCATGTGTTGGTAGCAAATGAAAAATTAGGTAAATTTAAACTGAAATACCAGAGCCACTTTGATGTAATTGTTAAGATGCTGGCCTAGAAACTGGAATGCTATGACTTGTAGTTCCATTTTAGGTATGAAAAGTGACTGGGTGACTTTAGGCCAACCAATTACCAGGAGACAGGGAGTTCTAGTCCCATCTTAGGCATGAAAGCAATGGTAGGATTCAAATACTTTAACAACCGGTTCTCTGCCCTAATGACCAGCTGGGTAGGTGTGGCTTGATGGTCATGTGATTGGGTGGGCGTGGCCAACTCAACGTCACTCAGGTCGATGGGCACTTTGTCTTAGCCGTTACAATGTAATAAAGGTTAACCGGAGAGACAGTTTCTGTAAGCAGGTTTAGGTTAGAAGATTAGGCTAGAAACAACACCAGAATGTTTCCTTCCTCCCTTCCTTACAGGATTAGCCCTGTAAAGTGGGGAAAAAAACAAAATGAGATTTCTTCCAACAACCGGTCCTCCGAATTGCTTAGAAAGCTAACAACCGGTTCTCCCGAATAGGTGCGAACCGGCTGAATCCCACTACTGCATGAAAGCCAACTGTATGACTTTGGGCCAGTTCCTCTCCCTCAGCCCAACCCCACCTGAACTGTTGATATGGGGAAAATAGGAAGAGGAAGAAATATACGGTATGTATTCGCTGTATTCACTGTGAATGACTAATAAAATAATAGGCAGGACAAAAATCTAATAAATAAATAAAATATTGTATTTGTTTTCCATTGCCTTCTGTGGGGAAGTTTTTTTAAACAAGATTTTTTTAAAAAAGTAGATTGTAACCGTCTAGGCTGCCCTCCTGGATGGATTTCATGATTTCAGGTCCAGTTATACACAAAACAGCATCACTGTGCAAACGATGGGAAGCATGTTAAATCCTGCCCTTTCCCACCAGCAATTTCACAGAAGCCTCTATATATGACAAAAGACATTCCCTTCCAACCACTGGATCGAATCTAAAGATGGAGATTTGCAAACACAATTTTTCCCCCCCAAAACTCCGCTCTTCTGTTCTGAACCGAAATGGAGCTGCGACAATTAGAAGAGGCAGCAGATTCTTTTAGGATCTCAACATTTTTCACCACCATCTCACCAAAACAATTTTGTTTGTTCAGTGCGTAGTAAAGGAAATTTACTACGCCGCTGATCCTGGTCTTCCATTTCAACCTGGGCAACTTGCTGGAAAAGCAAAACGGTGCTGATAGAAGCTCAGCCACTTTTGATTTTGTCTCTCGAGAACTTAAATTTTTATTCCGGGGCAGCCTTGATTAAGAGAGGAAAAGACAAATTCTTACCGGTACAAAGCTATCCTTGCGGAGGCAAACGATATCACCCACTTGTATATCACACCATTTCATTTTGCAGAAACTGGGAATATGGGAAAGATAATAGATAAGAAAAGTTTGGTCTAGTGGTTAAATCACCGGGTTAGAAAGCAGGAGATCGCAAACGTCTGTAGAGATTCTCAGTCATTCAGGTCATGGCTGACCCAAAGGAGCTTTTTCAGGAGACTGTTTACTGTTTACTGTTTATTAAATTTATAGGCTGCCCAATCCCGGAGGACTCCGGGCGGCTTACAGAAACAAAAATTAAGAAAGATTAAAAACAGATAAAACATGACAAATTTAAAAAAGACACAACATGCACCCAATCTAAGCCAATTGGACTGTTTTATTTTTTCTTTGAAGACACTTCGCTTCTCATCCAAGAAGCTTCTTCAGCTCTGACAGGATAGCAGGGAATGGAAGGATTTATATTCCTTGCAGACAGCTGGTCATTTGCACCCTTTTGGAGCAGGGGTGTCAAACTCAATTTCATTGTGGGGCACATCGGGGTTCTATTTGACCTTGGGGACAGTGGAGTGGGCGTGACCAGGATGGACATGACCAGCTCAACATCACTCGTGTTGGGGGCACCTGTGGTGGCCCCAGCACTCTGCCAGCAAAAATGGCTCCCGAGCTCCATTTTAGGCTGCGACGGCCTCCTGCAACCCTCTGCCAGTGAAAATGGAGCTTGGTAGGACTGCACACAGCCCTCCCAAGTTCCATTTTCACTGGCAGAGGCACCACGGCAGGGGTGGGTTTCAACCGGTTTGCGACGGTCCCCACGAACCAGTTGGTCGGCGAACCCGGAAGTAAGTAACTTCCGGGAACGGCGAAGGGCCCACCCGCCCACCCACGTTCCTTACCCGGTTTTGATGAGTTCTGAGCTTCCACGCATGCGCAGGACGCATACAGCAGCGCCTGTGCGATCCTCCAGGAGCAGCTGGAGCATCGCACAGATGCTAGTACGCATGCGTACGCTGCGCACGTGCACGAGGACGCCGCCGGCCCCGTTCCAACCAAACCAGTTGGAACAGGGCGAGAAACTCACCTCTGCACCACGGGCCGGTCCTTTGCTGTTTCCAGGGCAAACCCACAGGCCAGATCTAAGCACCAGATCCAACCCCTGGGCTTTGAGTTTGACAGTCCTGTTTTAGAGGGTCGTTGAAGCACTTGGAGGTTTATCTGTGTCCTCAGGGTCACCTGAGTGCTGAGTAGTACTCCTGGTTCCTGAAGTCTGCAATTTGGTTCCTGTAATGCTCTATTTCCAGAGGAAAAATTGCAGACTAGAGGAACTGGGAGCATTAACTCAGGTGACTCTGAGGACACAGATAAACCTCCAAGTGCTTCAATGACCCTCTAAAAGAATGCAAATGACCAGTTATCTTAAAAGAGTATAAATCCTTCCATTCCCCACTATCCCTTCAAAGCTTCTTAGATAATAAGCGAAACGTCTTCAAACAAAAAACAAGAAAGTCCAATTGCCTCCTGAAAAAGCACCTTTGGGACAGGAGATCGCAAGTTCAAATCCCACCTTAGCCATGAAAATCAGCCGGGTAACCTTTGGCCAATCACTCTCTCTCTCAACCCCACCCCAAATGGTTGTTGTTGTGGGGAAAATATGAGGAGCAAGGTGTGTTGGATATATTCACCTCCTTGAGTTATTTGTAAAAATAATAAAGGTGGGATACAAGTTAATAAATAAATACAAATAAAATAAATACATCCACTTTGTGGGACCAATGAAAGGATTTGTGTCAATAGACTAAAAAGAAGGAAAGAAAGAAGGGTAACTTTTTTTTTAGCGAATGCCACTCTCAAGAACGATTGGAGAAATGGCAAAACTGACTGATTTGATTAAAGAATAGTTTTTATCAAGGTTTGTTTCTACCTGGAAACCAACTCTTGGAATTTTTGACCGAAACTGGAAAAAATGAAATTTGGGTTTTGATGATTAATACAGTACGTTTATGGTGATAGAGATACTGTTTGTTATGGTATATTGTAGTTCAAAGGGTCATTGATTTAAGGAATCAAGAGCCGAGGTGGCGCGGTGGTTAAATGCAGCACTGCAGGCTACTTCAGCTGACTGCTAGATCAGCAGTTCAGCGGTTCAAATCTCACTGGCTCAGGGTTGACTCAGCCTTCCATCCTTCCGAGGTGGGTAAAATGAGGACCCAGATTGTTGTTGGGGGCAATATGCTGACTCTGTAAACCGCTTAGAGAGGGCTGAAAGCCCTATGAAGCGGTATATAAGTCTACTGCTATTTTTATCTCTATCAAAGAAAGACGGAAGATCCTTTTTAAATAGTTTTTTGTTGTTCCTTGCACACTGTAATTTTTTTTTGCTATCCCTTTCCCCTTTTCTAGCTTCTCTCTCTCTCTCTCTCTCTCTCTCTCTCTCTCTCTCTCTCTCTCTCTCTCTCTCTCTGTGTGTGTGTGTGTGTGTGTGTGTGTTTATTAAAGTTTTAAAACTGGAAAAAGTTTTAAAAGAGTTGTTGGAGAATATTTCCCCCCCCGCCACTCTGAAGAAATTCACTCCAAGTTGCCCTCACGTTAACTTTCCCTACTATAGTTGTAAATAAGCAAAGTCACGGTTGTTCTTCGGACACACCTTAGACGCTGTAGGAAAATTCAACCCCAAGTTCATTTTTGCCAAGCAAGCATTTTGAGCATGAAATGTGATATTGTGAGAGATAAAGGCCCACAGATCTCCACTCTCCCTGTTTCTTGTGGTTTGCTTGGGCGTTTGCTATCTGATGATCCAGTGCCATTGGAAGAAGTAATAATGATCAAGTCAATCAAGCTTATGAGCCCTGGAGGTGCAGTGGTTAGAATGAAGTATTGCAGGTTAATTCTGCCCACTCCCAGGAGTTCAATCCTGACCGGCTCATTTTCATTCATTTCATTTTCATTTTTTTTCATTTTATTAGGGTTTATAGGCCGCCCTTTTCCCTGAGGGGACTCAGGGCGGCTTACAATCACCAGCGAGGGGGTGCAAATCAAAATAAACAATATACAAACAAAATAAAGTAATAAAAACACAACTTGCATTCAACATTCAACACTCGGGTGGGGCAAATTAGAGACTTATCCCCAGGCCTGTTGGGAGAGCCAGGTCTTGAGGGCTGCGCGGAAGGCCTGGACGGTGGTGAGGGTGCGTGTCTCGACGGGGAGATCGTTCCACAGGGTCGGAGCTGCAACAGAAAAGGCTCTCCTCCGTGTAGTCACCAGTCGACATTGACTGGCGGATGGGATTCGGAGGAGGCCCAGCCTGTGCGATCTTATCGGTCGGAGGGAGGTAATCGGCAGAAGGCGGTCTCTCAAGGTTGACTCAACCTTCCATCCTTCTGAAGTCATTAATATGAGGAGCCAGATTGTTGAGCACAATATTCTGACTCTGTAAACTGCTTAGTGCTGTAAAGGACTATGAAGCAGTATATGTCTATTGTCTATGGAGATTCTCAGCCATTGAGATCATGGTTGTCCGAAAGGTGCTTTTTTCAAGAGGCAACTGGACTTTCTCGTTTTTCTTTAAAGACGTTTCGCTTCTCATGAGAAGCGAAACGTCTTCAAAGAAAAACCAGAAAATCCAGTTGCCTGTTTTAAAAAGCACCCTTGAGACATCTAAGTGCTACTGCTATCTTTTTTGGGGTGATTCCCGCCAATCGCCAGTCAGGTAGAAGATCGCATCCCAATTTTTTCAGAATGAAGCCATGGCTACATATTATTCTAATATGGATCTTTTGTCAATGCCTTGACGATCTCTGTATTTGCCCCATGAGTAGCTATTCCATTCCAGGAAGCCCATTACTAGGAATAACTTCCAGGAAGAATATAAGCATTCAGAAAAGTATTAGTGATCCCCTGTTCTCCGACTTTACGCTCTTACTTAAAAGGATAGTGCTTCTCAAAGGAGATTAACGTGTTTCTGAAAGCATCTCCCCGGTTGGCTTACCTTCCACCTGTCAAGATCTCACAAGGGCGGTTGTTGATTTCACCATCACTTCGGTGTCGTGCCTGCGAAGCAACATTAAAAAAAAGAATGAATGAAATGCATTGGTACACTGGGCTTCTGTTCATCCAGAACGGCATCTAATCCAGGGTTTCTCAAACTTGGCAGATGTGTAGACTTCAGCTCCATGCCAAGTTTGAGGAACACTGTTTTAATCCAAGATCAAACGTTGCCAGCCCTCTGACCAGAAACTCTCATCTTACATTTCACCAAAGGTGGAATGTGAAATATTTCCATCAAATCATGAAAAGTTTATACAAAGCATGCATACAGGAAATGAGCTTTTGCAATGCTAGATAAGTCCCTGATCTTCTTTTGCCTTTTCTGGATGACCATAATTCTGTCCTGTAAGATGTGTTCATTTAGCTTTGGTCAACCTGAGAATCCCAGGGCATGAATAGAGTAGAGTTAACTGTTACAGTATATTTTAACAGTGGAGTTCTTCAGCTGAACAATGATAAAACAACTGGTGAAGCACCCTTCTTGCCTTTCTTGGCTCTTTTCTTGTCCTAGGCTTACCTTCTTTAAACTTAGGTGACCCTGATAGCCAAATCTGGCCCTAGGTTCTGCCTCAGTTTACCTTCCCAATAAGCAACCGAGTCAAAAGATAATTTAAAAAGCAGTTTATTAAAGTAACCTGACAAAGTGGGGAGAGGAAGAGGAGGACCTCAAGACCCATCTTACATTCCTTTTTATAGTTCACACAACAAAGAAAAAAGGAAAGAGGAAAGTTGGTTGGACAAGATAAGACACAGACATTCAGCCCATGCGTTCTGAGTGGGAATTGAAGATGAAGTCCATAGATCTTAAAGTTGTCAAACTGGAAAAGGATCTGCCTCAGCTATCTTCTCAGGAAAGCATGACTCTTGAAATGACTTTTACTGAGAGACAGTGATTGCGGAGAAGTCAGGCAGAACCTGAAGTTCCTACGCAAAGCGTTAAGCTAATTCTCCTTTTTCAAACACCCCACCCCACCCCAATCCCCCAGTCCACCAGTAGCCAACAATATGCCCCAAAGGTGTTTTGAGAACTCCAAGACTTTAGCAATAGCAATAGCAGTTAGACTTATATACCGCTTCATAGGGCTTTCAGCCCTCTCTAAGCGGTTTACAGAGTCAGCATATTGCCCCCAACAACAGTCTGGGTCCTCATTTTACCCACCTCGGAAGGATGGAAGGCTGAGTCAACCCTGAGCCGGTGAGATTTGAACAGCCGAACTGCAGAACTGCAGTCAGCTGAAGTAGCCTGCAGTGCTGCATTTAACCACTGCGCCACCTTGGCTCTTAACTTGATAGCAGTTCACTCTCAGGGTGCTGCAACCTCAGTAAACTGGTTCTGGCTGGGAGGAAGCCCATCCATTTGTCTCTCTCTCCAAATTCCATGTGTTACAGCAGGGGTCCTCAAACTTTTTAAACAGGGGGCCAATTCATGGTCCCTCAGACTGTTGGGGTCGCTGGACCACTGGGTGGGCATGGCTAGGTGGTCATATGACTGGGGGGGCACGGTCAATTTAACAGTCCACTAAACATTGGCCTCCTGGGGTGTCTGTGTGCCCCATTTTTCACCACCCCTGTTTCCAGAACATCTCTGCAGGCCAAAACTAAGTGAAAATGGACTGTATTTTTGGCCTCCTGGGGTGTCTGTGCACCCCATTTTTTGCCCCCAGAACCTCATTGCAGGACAAAAACGAGCCGTTTTGCCCAATTTTTTTTTTTTTTTTGCCTCCTGGGGCATCTCTATGCCCCGTTTTTCACCTTCCCCACCTCCAGAATGTCTTGGCAGACCAAAATTGTTGACCTTACCTTTCAGTTCCAGCCCGCGGGGCTCACAAAGGTAAGGGTGGGCGGGGCGATGTGGGCGGGACAGCCTCTTGGTTCTGTGCAGGCTGCATTAATGGCTTTGGTGAGCCACGTGTGGCCCGCGAGCCGTAGTTTGAGGACCCATGCATTACAGCAACAGCGAAAGCCATGGAAGGAATCTAGCTCCAGCAACCTGCCCCTTCCCCCTCCAGAATGACAGTGTCCCTACGGGGACCTGACAACTGGTCTAAATCAGTGTTTCTCAACCTTGGCGACTTGAAGTTCGGTGGACTTCAAGTCGCCAAGGTTGAGAAACACTGGTCTAGATTGTTGAGTTGCCTTCACCCCCCAATGCCCCCCACCACCCCACAGATGACTCATCCGCTACAGAATGATCCTACTATCCTCCTCCAAGAGATAACAGACACTCATCATCCAATTAGGCGGATTCCTTTGCAGGCGCTGAAAACAAATACGGTACTTACGACATCATCAATTAAATCACGGATGCCCCTGATGGAGAACAAGATACCGAGGGGAAAGAGAAGTGCGAACCAAGGCAGTGTGGAGATCTGTGGGACGGTCTGTAACAGAAGGTAAAAGGGAAACTTTACTTATTACAAAGGAGGCTTAAAGGGAGAATTTCACTTCAATACCTTCAGCAGGAACAAAGCATTCCTTCCATTTGGGGAAAGTAGAATCAAAACAGGGCACGTACACAAGAGTTCATTTAGTGACCGTTCAAAGTTACAACAGCATTGGAAAACAAAACGTATGGCCGTTTTTCACACTTCGGACCATTGCAGCTTCCCCATGGTCATGGGATCAACACTCAGAAGCTTGGCAAGTGACTCATATTTATGACGGTTGCAGTGTCCCGGGGGGCCGTGGGATCACCCTTTGCGACCTTCTGACAAGCAAAGTCAAGGGGAAACCAGATTCATTTAACAACCTTGTTACTACCTTAACCATTTCAGTGATTTACTTAACAATAGTGGCAAGAAAGGTCATCGTTGTTGTTAGTTGCAAAGTTGTTTTGCGACCCCCATGGACAACGTTCCTCCAGGCCTTCCTGTCCTCTCCCATCCTCTGGAGTCCATTTAAGCTCACGCCTACTGCTTCAGTGACTCCATCCAGCCACCTCATTCTCTGTCGTCCCCTTCTTCTTCTTTTGCCCTCCATCTTTCCCAGCATTCTCCAGTGAGTCCTCCCTTCTCATTATGTGGTCAGAGTATTTGAGTTTCCTCTTCAGGATTTGGCCTTCTAAAGAGCAATCAGGGTTGATCTCCTCTAGGACTGACCGGTTTGATAGCTTTACAATCCAAGGGACTCTCAGGAGTCGTCTCCAGCACCATAGTTCAAAGGCCTCCATTCTTTGACGCTCAGCCTTCCTTCTGGTCCAACCTTCACAGCCATATATTGCAACTGGGAAAACCACAGCCTTGACTATACGCACTTTTGTTGGCAGGGTGTCAACAAAAGAAAAGTCATAAAAGGGGGCAAAAATGCACTTAAAAACAGTTTGGTTAGACACAGAAATGTTGGGCTCAGTTGAAGTCGTAAATCGAGGACTACCTGTATTCTTGTTGTACAAGAAGGGCCAGACAAGTGGCAAAGCAGAGGCCTTGAGGTTCACAGGCAAATAGGCTCTTACCCCAAGGTAGATCTGATAAGATTAACTAGAATCCTGCTCTCTTCATTGATGTAGAAGTTTGTTCTACGTGGATCTAGACAGTATGGTACTCCACCAAGTTAGGGAAGCGGGCAAGGAACAGGAAATAAGGAAGTTTTAAAGGGTTACCACTTCAAGGATCCTCTGTCTTCAAAATTAAATATACAAACTCTTTATGCTTCTACTTTGTTTGCTCACTTACAAGCTGTATAACATTGCAAAATTATGGGGAAAGTAATTCAAGCACATGACCCGACAAAACCGTGAACGTCAAAAGCGCGCCGACAAAACCGCGGCGCTAAAACCACCATGTCAAAAGCGCGCCGACAACAGCGCGCCGACAGAAGCGCAATTTAACTTAAGGTAAGGTTTAGGGTTAGGGTTAGGGTTAGGTTTAGGGTTAGGTTTAGGGTTAGGTTTAGGGTTAGGTTTAGGGTTAGGTTTAGGGTTAGGTTTAGGGTTAGGTTTAGGGTTAGGTTTAGGTTTAGGGTTAGGGTTAGGGTTAGGGTTAGGGTTAGGGTTAGGGTTAGGGTTAGGGTTAAGGTTAGGGTTAGGTTTAGGGTTATTTTTAGGGTTAGGTTACAGTGCGCTTCTGTCGGCGCGCTGTTGTCAGCGCGCTTCAGCACTCATTCGTCGGCGCGGTTTTGTCACCGCGGTTTAGTCAGACGCGCTTTTGTCGTTCGCGCATTTGTGGTGGAACCATTCTAGCACTCCAACTTCCTAAGCAATAGTGTTGAGTCACCCTTGGAAAATATCGTGGCAACTCATGAGACGTGACAAAACTATGAATGCAATTTTCCTTGCATCCTCATAGAGTAGGATTCATGTGTAATTAAAGGTGAGGAAAAAATAGAAGCCAAAACTGGTATCAGAATAACAGAGTTGGAAGGGAGTTGGAAGGGAACTCAAGCAACAGACCCTATATCATTTCAGACAAAAGCTTGTCCAATCTCTTCTTAAAAACATCCAATGATGGAATGCCTACGAATGTCCACATTGTTGGGCAGTGTGGAGCTTCAGAGTATAGTGACCATGGCCTAGACAATATAATTACTAAACCCTCAAGCTCAACCTTGTCCAAAAGATACAGGCTGTGAAAGCGTATACCAAAATATTATTCATCTTGTTCAAACCCACATTAACCTCAAACTTCAATCTGGTAAGCACCAATACAATGGTGGGATTCAATATTTTTTACTACCGGTTCTGTTGGCATTGCTGGGTGGGTGTGGCTTGGTGGGTGTGGCTTGCTGGGCGTGGTGGGGAAAGGTTACTGCAAAATCCCCATTTCCCTCTCAATCATCTGGGACTCGGGAGGCAGAGAATTGATGGGGGCGGGGCCAGCCAGAGGTGGTATTTACCGGTTCTCTGAACTACTCAAAACTTCTGCTACCGGTTCTCCAGAACTGCTCAGAACCTGATGAATGCCACCTCTGCACCAATACCATCCACCCACATGCAATCCTTACTTCCAGCTTTCAGTCATTCAAGTTCATACTCTTCAGGTTGGGGGCAGAATGGCTGAATTTAAGTGGTGTGATTTCTCATGGAGTTGTTGTTGTTGTTGTTTTCCTCATACCAAGAAGGCTCTAGAAAGTGAATCCAAAAAGTCAGGATGGCAAGTCTGCCAGTGAAACTGAAGCTTCTGTAATGTTATGTGAAAAATGACCTTGGAAGGCAGAGCAAAAATATGTCACAAGGGAATGTCAGGCAAAAGGCAATTTAGCTCTCAGTAGAAATCTGGGATAGCAAGAAGCTCAGAAGAAACTTTCCCTAGATTCTGGGTTGTAAAAGAGGCAGGGGAAGAAATGTAGTTTTAGACTCATAAAATATACTTTTACACTTCTACTTAGGAGATGTCTCAGTGGGTAAGACGCTGAGCTTGTCGATCAGAAAGGTCGGCAGCTTGGCAGTTCGAATCCCTAACGCCACGAAACGGAGTGAGCTCCCGTTACTTGTCTCAGCTTCTGCCACCCTAGTAGTTCGAAAGGACATAAAAATGCAAGTAGGAAAATAGGAACCAGCTTTCGTGGGAAGGTAACAGTGTTCCTTGCACCTTTGGTGTTTAGTCATGCCGGCCACATGACCACAGAGACGTCTTTGGACAGCGCTGGCTCTTCGGCTTTGAAACGGAGATGAGCACTGCCCCCTAGAGTCGGGAATGACTAGCACATATGTGTAAGGAGAACCTTTACCTTTACCTTACACTTCTACTTAATTCCAATTAGCTCACCTGGTTGTGTTTCCTGACTGGTCTATCTCATAAGGCTGACCGCTCTATCTCTTGTTCACATGTGTGATGCATGCTAAAATGGGGTTGGACTTCAGTCATGTGATTGCAGCAGCCATCTTGATTCTTTTGCCCCAAAGGATGCCATATTTTTTTAAAAAATAGATTGGGAATAGAATTGCTTTAGAGAATTGACAGGTTCTCTAAACAGGTTATGTACATATCTCTATAAAAAAGTAGAAAGGTCCTAATTTTGCTGCTAATCGGGAATGGAATAAAGAGCCCTCTTACCTGCAAAAGAATTATGAACAAGAAGTATACGTTAGCCATCCGGTGAAATTGTTCATACAAGTTGAGAGGGAGAAAAGTGAAAAAGTTGTACTTGGCTGTCTTAATGGCATTGGCCTGCAAACGAGAAACCAGCAAAAGATTCACATGAAAACTTGAGCTAACTAATTTATTATCACGTGTACATTTTCATAAATCAAAATCCACTTTGCGAAGTGTGAAGAATGGAATAGGCAGGTAGTATTCTTGGCAAGACCAAAGCTGAGATTTGTGACATTTTTGCCATGTTTATTTTTCTAGCAGAAAAACAGCAAAAAGGTTTAGAAATGTGAAAAGGGAAATGTGAAAAGGGAGGAAGGGAGGGAAGGGGAAAGGGAGGAAGGGGGGAAGGAAAGGAAGGGAAGGGAAGGAAGGGAAGGGAAAGGAAGGGGAAAGGGAGGAAGTGGGGAAGGAAAGGAAAGGAAGGGGAGGGGATGGAGGGGAGGGAAAGGAAGGGAAGAGAAGGGAGGAGAGGGGAGGGAAAGGAAAGGAACTAGTTAGCTTCTGGGAGGCTCACTAAACTTAAAACAAAGAGAGACAAACACACACACACACACACACACACACAAACAGGGAAGCAGAATATAAAGAGGGTTTGAAATCCCTAACATTGTTATTCCTCCCTCCCTCCCCTGACCTCCAATAAGACTTACTGCATATTTCCTCTTCTTCAAACACCAGAGATGCCTCTTTCGAATTTGTGCATGATACGCCCGGTTATTAGCCTTAACCACCCAGGTAAAATCTGGAAGGAAAGGACAGTAAATACTGGCCCCAATTGTGGTTGCACTTCGTGGACTATCTGTGCCGTTTTCTCCGAAAGCATGCCCTGCCTTGGCAATGGTCAGCACCATTTGTACTTCAAACTAAATACCCACACAACTTGTGAATATCCTGCTCACCAAGTCCAAGTATAATCAATTGCCTTTGCAATACAATCTGTGTCAATGAAGTTTAGCTATGCATTGAAAACTAGTTTTCTGCGGAGGGATCCACAGAGGTTCACCAGCATCTCAAAGGAGCCCTGGGGAGGGGGAGGGGAGGGGCTCTTCAAAAGGTGAAGAATCCCTTGCAACAAGCCGGAGTCTCACTGAAAGGATGCTGAGAAAGAAAAAGGTCCCCTAAGTGATCATCACACAGGGTCTTCCAGAGGTGAGCTAGGTTTTTCCTTGCAGACATTTAACTACCAAACTAGGTAACATCATCAGTTCTAGTAGAGGGTGGGGTTTGATCTCGTACAGATACAGATTAACAGAGTTAGAAGGGATCTTGTAGCTCATCTAGTCCAACCCCCCTCCATCCAAGCAGCCCTTACACCTGTGATGGTGAGCCTATGGCATGTGGGCACCTGTGCCATCGCCAGCTGCTCTTCTGGTTTCCGGTGTACACATGTGCACCAGCCAGCTGGCCTTCGTGGGCGCCACAGTGGCAGAAAATGACCTGAAAGCAGCCCCCAAAATGGCCAAAACCAGCCAAAAAACAGGCCGTTTTCCAGACCATTTTCTGGGCCGTTTTTGGGGCCATTTTCAGGTTGTTTTTCAGCTGTTTGGGGGGCATTTTCAGGCCCAAAATGGCTTGAAAACAGCCAAAAATGGCCAATAAACAGGCATGTGTGTGTCGGCCAGCTGCGTGGCACGACAAAACCGCGCTCGACTAAAGCGCGCCTGATCAAACCGCGTCGCTGACGTCATCAACAGGGCGACAACAGCGAGCACGGAGAAAGAAGGGCGCTTTAAATAGCACTTTGAAAGCAAGGTAAGGTAAGGGTTAGGTTTAGGGTTAGGTTTAGGGTTAGGTTTAGGGTTAGGGTTAGGGTTAGGGTTAGGGTTAGGGTTAGGGTTAGGGTTAGGGTTAGGGTTAGGGTTAGGGTTAGGTTAAGGGTTAGGGTTAGGTTTAGGGTTAGGTTAAGGGTTAGGATTAGATTTAGCATTAGGTTAAGGGTTAGGGTTAGGTTTAGGGTTAGGTTAAGGGTTAGGTTTAGGGTTAGGTTTAGGATTAGGTTTAGGATTAGGTTTAGGATTAGGTTTAGGGGGGTTAGGTTTAGGTTTAGGGGTTAATTTTAGGTTTAGCGTTTACAGCATGCTTTTTTCTCCTCGCTGTTGTCGCGCTGTGATGACGTCAGCTACGCGGTTTCGTCGAGCGCCCTTTAGTCGAACGCGGTTTTGTGGTGGAACCGGCAAGCTGGTCTCCAGGTTTCTGGTTTGTTTTTTGTTTGTTTGTTTATTGGATTTATATGCCGCCCTTCTCCCAAAGGACTCAGGGCGGCGTACAACATAAAAAAAAAACACATATTACAAAAGTTTAAAAGGAAAATAGATAGAGTATCCAAAAACAAACCCCAATTAATATTAACAATAACATTTTAAAAATTAAATTAAAATTAACAATTAAATCAATCCTTTATTTTATTTTGTTCAGGCCAGGCCGGCTTGCTGGAAAAGCCAACTTTTTAGGGCGCATCGGAAGGACCGGAGGTGCTCTGGTGTGCAAATGCACAGACTTTCATGCACATGCATGCATGCATGCTCCAGTTTGCGCACTCGTGCCGAAAAGTTGCGTCATCACTACCCTACACCATTTTTGACAGATGGCAGTCCAGTCTCTTCTTGAAAGCTTCCAGTGATGAAGCTCCCACAACTTCTGAAGGCAACTTCTGTTCCATTGGTTTCTCAATGTCCGAAAAAATATCCTTATTTATTTCAGATTGAATCTCTCCTTGATCAGTTTCCACCCATTATTCCTTGTCTGGCCTTCAGGGGATTTGGAAAATAGCTTGACCACTCTCCTCTCTGTGGCAGCCCCTCAAATATTGGAACCCTGCTATCATGGCTCCCTTGGTCCTTCTCTTCATTAGACTAGCCACGCCCAGTTCCTGCAACCATTCATCATATGTTTTATTTATATATTAGTGGCTTGTCATGTCAGTGTTGGTCAGGAGTGGTCTTGGTGGTTCCTTGGTTGGGCTGTTCTGTTAGCTTGTTTGGCAGTTCCTTGATTGGGGCATTTTTTGCTTCTTGATTATAATTTTAATGTGCATCTTGGTATTCGTCTCGGCTCATCTGTGTGTTGATTGCCGGTGATGAGGTGTTTTGGTCATTTTGTTTCCTTTTTGGCTTTTTGATTCTCTCCTTTGAATGGTGTGTAGAAATTGTGTACGTCTATGTGCCTGTTGATGACTGTTTCGCTCAGTGGGAAGTTTAGGGATCACAAGACCTCAATTATTTGGGATCTCAGCATCACCCCAGTCCTCCATGTGTGTATGCTGTGAGTTCAGGAGGCCTCAAAAATCGTGTGTCCCCCATGGTCCAATTGAGCAAGGATCTCCCCCTCCCAACAAAATCATTTATGTGTAAATGAAGATTCCCCATTAATAGTAATATCTCACTCTTACTCAGTCTTCCCTATCCTACCCCTTCCCCCTCCAGGCATACATAACGAGCTCTCCCTACTATCTATTCCCCTTCTGAGCTCAGAAAAAGTCAGGAACAGGCATCTTGAGATAGCTGGAGACATAGTTGAGGGAGCTAGGTGTCTCTAACCTAGCCTACTCATGAGAAGGATTAGGAGGGAATGTGATAATTGCAAACCCTGAGAAATTGTCTTCTAATATTTGAGGAGCTGTCACCAGAGAAGATGGGATTGATGTATTCTCCAAAGCTCCAGAGGACAGGACCTTGCAATGGGTGGAACCTTGTTAAGGAGTGATTCATCCTAGAAGTAAGGGGAAATTTTTTTGGCAGTGAGAACAATTAATTGATTGATGGAATAGCTTGCTTCCTGGAGTTGTAGGTGATCCATTGCTGGAGGATTTGGAAAACAACCATTTGATTGGGATAGTATAAAGCTCCTACTTTGAGATGGGGGTTGGACTAGAAGACCCCGAAGGTCCCTTTCAGCCCTATGATTCTATGAGTCCCTAGCTCTGGTCCACAGATGGGATCTTATGTGAGGAACAGATCCACACGTGCCTTTCAATGAGATATCAACCACCTTAGGATCTTAGCTGGAAATAAAATGAAACAGGGCACAAAGGATTCCTTGTTATTGATTACAGTAGAAAAAAGTTTGCCAACAAAGTCTGCCAGTCTCAGATCCAGGGAGGAAATACCAAGATATATCTCCCCCCAAAAATCAAGTTTTTCAAGCTTCTAAAGTGTCGTTCCCCTCCCCCTCCTTTGGATTACATCAACTGGAGATGAAACTAAAGCTGGGGACAAGCTTTAACCTGGGGAAAAAATTACTTCAGTTATATACATTTCATGGTTCAAAAATCTGTATATTTCCCGCCCCCCCCCCAAAATGTTCCCATCTGTGATTCTAAAAATCGCCACTTGTACTTACCTTGTCCTGTTTTAGTCTCATCCTGGTAACTCCCGAGAGACTCTTGGCTTGGCATTTTCAAATCTAGAAAGCGAAAAGATTAAGTCATTTAACCTTCCTGCAATTTGATAGCTTATCCCTTGTTGGCTATGATCCCAACAGTGGTAGGAGGTGCTCCAAGAAGTATCTGTAGCGTTTTGATTAGGATGATTGTGACTGATACATTCACCCCTCCAGAATAATTCTTGTACATTCCAATGCAGCTGCAAGGCTTATTTAGCCGTTCTGCCACCTGTACTCATTTCCCAAGCGATAGGGTACCACACCTTTCCCAACCTTGGTGCCTCCCAGATGTGTGGACTTCCACCCTTGGAATTCTCAGCAAAGGCCAGGATGGCTGGGGAATTCTGGGAATTGAAGTCCAGAGAGCTGGACGATTTGCCAGACCTAGAAAGGTTGAGCTGGGATGAGGGGAGATCTGGATTTAGATCCCCAGTCACCCTTCTCCCTCGCTTTGTGGTGGGCACAAGTCAGTTATCTTTCAGCCTGATTGCTCTGGCTGAGAAAGCAGGGGAATCACGTGCGTTGGTTTCCTGGAGGTTGTTTGTATGTTTTTCCACCGGGATTATCAAACGGCTTAGAAGAATTAAGGCTGGGTACAGGCTGCTTTAAGTAACACCAGATTTCAGTAGTGAGAGGCAGTTGAGACTCAAGAAGCAGGGAATGGGGAAACAGTTCACTTTCAAACTTTCTAGAGTTGCAAAAGTTTTGCAGCCTGGCCAGAGGAAAATCAGATGGGTCACCCAAGGGTGTGTGTGAGGATGGGGACACACTGCAAGAGCCTCTTTGGAAATACTCCTGAGTCCTTCCCACACCAAAGGGCGGATTAGGATGATAAAATGCACCAGCCTTCCTTCCCACGGGCTTAAACGGGCTCACCCCTCTTCTTATCTCTTTTCCACATCAGCAAACTCAGAAAAAGAAACTGGCACGCTGGTTCAACACAAGCATAAGAACAGCCTCACTGGCTAGTTTAATCCTGACTACGCAATCGTCCTCATTGGACGGAATAATCCACTAGCAGCATCACAAGCCTGTGAGGGGCTGACCACCTGCCTGGGAAGTGTGCATACAAAATAACCAGGCCTGTCTGGTTTGCTAGGATGCATTCAGATGACCTATAAGCTTCAAGGATGCCTTTGGAATGTTATCTGCCTTCCAATCTGACCATGGCATTTGTCCTCCTGGCCAGGAAACTTGCTTGTAAAGAATCCAGTAATGCCATTCACATCCTTCCAAGTACCTGCAGGAAATACTGTGCTTGGTATAGTAATAATGTGGTCATCCTCCATCTCAGTGATTCTCAACTTTGGCAACTTTTAGAGGTGAGGACTTCAACTCCCAGAATTCCCCAGCTAGCAGAGCATAGCTGGCTGGGGAATTCTGGAAGTTGAAGTCCACACCTCTGGAAGTTACCAAGGGTGAGAAACACTGCAATCCACTTAACAACACACTTGGGATTTTTTTAGAATGCAGAGATTTTTCAAACTTGCAATCTGTGGGGGTGGAAAATGTTGAAACCACAGGAGGTTTCCCCATATCTCCTTCTTTAAATAGTGCAACTATCTTGTCTTCTAGTTGGAGAAATAGTCTCCTCTGAGATTATGCAGATTCCAGTGGTGGAATTCAAAATGTTTTACTACTGGTTCTGTGGGCATGGCTTGGTGGGCATGGCATGGCTTGGTGGGTGTGGCTTAGTGGGCATGGCATGGCTTGGTGGGTGTGGCTTAGTGGGCATGGCATGGCTTGGTGGGTGTGGCTTAGTGGGCATGGCATGGTGGGTGTGGCTTAGTGGGCATGGCATGGCTTGGTGGGTGTGGCTTAGTGGGCATGGCATGGCTTGGTGGGTGTGGCTTAGTGGGCATGGCATGGAAAGGATACTGTAAAATGTCCTTTCCCTTCCTATTCCAGGGGAAGGTTACTGCAAAATCCCCATTTTCTCCCCATCAGCTGGGACTCGGGAGGCAGAGAATAGATGGGAGGGGGGGCCAGTCAGAGGTGGTATTTACCGGTTCTCCAAACTACTCAAAATTTCCGCTATCGGTTCTCCAGAACTGGTCAGAACCTGCTGAATACCACCTCTGGAAGATTCCTATATTTTTTGGACCCATGTCAACATCATAGAGTTCTCTTGAGTAGGTTTAGAGAAGTCTGTCAGACTACGGTGCAGAAATCCAGAGTGATCCAATCCGGGGGGTTTCCAGACAAGTAGTGACAGAGAGGAGCCAGCCAAAGGAAGGCAATATTGAGGAGGACGATGTGTTAAACAGGGAATATTCTGACCAACAGAGGAGGAGGAGGAGGAGGAGGAGGAGGAGGAGGAGGAGGAGGAGGAGGAGGAGGAGGAGGAAGAAGAAAAACAGAGAAAAGGAGCCCTAAAGGTGAAAGGCATAAAGGTTATTCAAAACATGTTGTATCCGTTAAATTATAGAAAATGCAGTTTCTGTAAATTATAAATTAGATTATTCTGTGCCATATGCTTTCCAGAAACTTACTCTTCTGTTTTTAAAATCAACTCACTACTTTGGAGCATATGCATGGAAAAAATGTTTGTGAAGCAGGACCTCAGAAACCTGAGTGGACTGGGAATTATCTCTCCCAAGGCTAGAATAATAAGACCAAACAGTGTAGAACAAAACCAGTTATGCAAACGATGTAAACATGCTTCATTATTACAGGACACAAAAGTCTTTTTTATTACTGCAACCAAAGCTTCTAGTTCTTATTGACTGCCAAAGTGGGGGGAAATCAAATTAAAAGCAATGCAACTGTCAAAAGTATACAAAGTAAAACAGCTGTTGTTTATAAAACTTCCTAGTTCTCATAAAGGCTTTTATGGCTGCAACAGGGAAACACTATAGTATTGAAATCTTTACTGTGTGGTCTCTATTCACTATTTCTATTGTCACTACCGAAAGAAAATACGCTGCTGATTCAAAGGAGGAGGAGCAGATCATGGAATACAAGTAGTCCTGTAGTCCTCGAGTTACAATCGTTATGGAGCCTCTTCTTCCTGTGTCTCCTGCTCCAGCAGGGGGTTGGACTAGAAGACCTCTGAGGTCCCCTCCAAGTCTGTGTTCTATAGTCGTAACTAATGACTGCCATGTGACTGATCTGCTTTCACAAACTTTTTTGCAATGGTTGCTAAGTGAATCCATGTCTTTAAATGAAGTAAAGGTTTGCTATAGTCAAGGTTTTTCTGAAAACCAGAAGTAAATGCCAGTTTTGGGCAAAACCATCATAAAACACAGTCACATGATTGCAAGATGCCGTAAATGGTTGTAAATGCAACTTGGTTACTGGGTGGCGACATGCCTGCAAGGAGGGGTGGGATGATTTTTGGAACTTTCAATCTGGGTCATAAGTACCCCCAGGTAAGTTGGAATTTCAGTTGCTAAGCAACTGGTCATAAGTCAAGGTCTACCTGTAAATATGAATCAATAATGGAATTCTTTATTGGCCAAGTGTGATAGGACCAGTGGTGGGTTTCAGCCAGGATGGACCGGTACAGGCATACCAGTTGGTGAAATTTAGCATGCCTTCCCGTACCTGTTCTTCCAGAGGCCCCGTACCAGAATGCTCCCACTTCTGGCCTGCCCCCAACCTGCTCACTCTCCCCTTCTACCCAGTTACTGTTCACTCGCTCCCCCAACCTGCCTGCCCAGTTGCCGCTCACTCGCCCCACCTGTCCGCACCTGCTTGCCCCGGCCACCCTCTTCCTTTGTTTGTTTGTTTGTTTGTTTGTTTGTTTATTATATTTATATGCCGCCCTTTTCCCCTGAAGGGGACTCAGGGCGGCTCACAACTCAAACCAGGGAAGGGGGGATACAGACAAAATTAAAAACGACACAAAACAATGCATGATTTAAAACACACAACAGTCATACCATTCGAGACAGGGGCAACGGTTCTTTAGCCCCAGGCCTGTCGGAACAGCCAGGTTTTAAGGGCTTTGCGGAAGGCCTGGAGGGTGGTGAGGGTTCGAATCTCCATGGGGAGTTCGTTCCAAAGGGTCGGAGCAGCCACAGAGAAGGCTCTTCCTTTGCCAGAATGGAGGATTGGGAGAAGCTCACATGGCGCACGCTCCCTTCTCTTTGACAGCCTCCTTGTTTCCAATGCAGGGGGTGGGGAATCCATGCAGAGGGAGGAAATCGCATGGATTCCCCACCCCCTTCATTGGAAACGAAGTGGCTGTCAAAGAGAAGAGAGCAGCGCGCGCCACATGGGCTTGTCCAACAGCCGAATCCTTGCCTCCTGTTCCTTCTTTGGCTGTTGACCAAGCCTCGTGGCGCGCACTGCTCTCTTCTCTTTGACAGGCACCTCGTTTCCAATGAAGGGGATGGGGAATCCATGTGATTTCCTCCCACTGCATGGATTCCCCACCCCCTGCATTGGAAACAAGGAGGCTGTCAAAGAGAAGGGAGTGTGCGCCATGTGGGCTTCTCCCAATCCTCCACTTCTCCCAAACCTCCACAGCCGGGGTGGGCGGGCAAGGGGAGCGAGCAAGCGGTGACTGGGTGGGCAGGGGGAGCAAGCAGGGGGGGCAGGCCAGAGGAGGGAGCATTCCGATATGGGGCCTCCGGAAGAACGGGTACGGGAAAGCACGCTGAATTTCACCAACTGGTACACCCATGCCGCTCTGTACTGGCTGAAACCCACCCCTGGAATGAAGGGTGAGTGAGAGAAAAAAAGAGAGAGAGACAAAGATAGAAAGAGAAAGAAAAAGAAAAAAAGAGAAAGAAGGAAAGAGAAAGAAAGGAAGAAAAAGAAAGAAAGAAAAAGAAAGTGGGAGAGAGAGATGAAAGAAAGAAAGAAAGAAAGAAAGAAAGAGGGAAGGAGAGAGAGACAAAGGGAAGGAAGAAAGGAAGGAAGGAAGGAAGGAAAGAAAGAAAGAAAGAAAGAAAGAAAGAAAGAAAGAAAGAAAGAAAGAAAGAAAGAAAGAAAGAGAAAGAAAAATTGAGCCCAACATTTTGGTTGCTAAGCAAGAGCATTGTTAAGTGAGTTTCATCACCTTTTCCAAGTTGGCCACGCCCACCCAGTCACATGACCGCCGAGCTACTCCTACAAAACAGGTCACACCTACAGAATAGATTCGAAAATTTTTTGAAACCCACCACTGGATAGGACACACAAGGAAATTGTCTTCGGTGCATAAGCCCTCAGTGTACATCAGTGGTAGTCAACCTGGTCCCTACCGCCCACTAGTGGGCATTCCAGGCTTCATGGTGGGCAGTAGGGGTTTGCTGTAACTCTGCTTTATAAATTTCATAAAGTAAAGTTACTTCCCTACTTTATAAATCACTATTACTGTGGAACCGGTGGGCGGTTAGAAAATTTTACTACTAACAGAGATACAAAAGTGGGCGGTAGGTATAATAAGGTTGACTACCCCTGGTGTTCATAAAAGACATAAGTGATAAGTCATGATCACAGTCATCATAAATACACTCATCATGAATCATAAGATACAACACTTAGTGATAGTCATTCAATGGGCATCCTTCAGTCTCAAAAGACAATTCGAGAGTGGCAATCCCTTCCACACGGAGGGCAGATACATTCTGTCCCCTGCCCAGCCTCCATATTTCGCTGGTTTTGGGATTGCCTCTTTGCCTCAGCCTGCCGAACAAGTGTCTCTTCAAATTGGAGGGGGCCATGCTGCGTCTTTAGCCTCCAAGCTGAACGATCAGAGGTCAAGTTTTCCCAGCTGTTAATGTCCATTCCCAAGGCCTTTAGATCCCTCTTGCAGACATCCTTATATTGCAGCTGTGGTCTCCCTCTGGGGTGCTTCCCCTGCACTAATTCTCCATACAGGAGATCTTTCAGAATCCAACCATCAGCCATTCTCACGACATGCCCAAACCAGCGTAGACGTCACTGTTTCAATAGTGTATACATGCTAGAAATTCCAGCACATTTCAATACTGCGCTATTTGGAACTTTGTCATGCCAGGTGATGCCAAGGATACGTCGGAGACAGCACATATGAAAGGTGTTCAGCTCTCCATGACTCACTGCAGCACAAGAGTGTGCTCAGGACGCAGGCTCTATAGACCTGGATCTTTGTATGTTCCGTCAGCTTCTTAATAAGCCACACTCCCTTTGTAAGTCTGGAAAATGTGGTGGCCGCTTTACCAATGCGTTTATTCTGCTTAGTATCTGAAGAGAAAGTGTCGGAGATAGTTGAGCCAAGATACACAAAGTCATGGACGACCTCCAGTTCTTGTGCAGAGATTGTAATACAGGGAGGGGAATCCACGTCCTGACCCATGACTTGTGTTTTTTTTTCAGGCTGATTGTTAGCCCAAAGTCTTGGCAGGCCTTGCTAAAACAGTGATAGTCATAGGATGCTTAATAAGCCATCAACATAAATCATACTAGGAAACTAAATAAACAGCATAAATCATAAAGACACAAGCAACACAGCTGTAGTCTTAAGTAGAAAAGGAAATGGGTAATAGGAAAGTTGCAAAGAATAATACTAATACAACCTTAGTAAATATTTGACAGTGTTGTGGGAATTAGTTGTTTAGCAGAGTGATGACATGCGCGGGGGGGGGGAACGACTCCTTGTGTTTAGTTGTTCTGATGTGCAATGCCCTATAACGTCGCTTTGCACTGATTCGGGTAAACCAGAAGTGGTGGTGGTGGTGCAAGGCTCCGCCCACCCACCCAGGCATCATCATGGACCTTCTGCATGCGCGCTCCCACTACCAAACCAGTAGTGAAGATAATAGGATACCATTGCTGGTCTGTAGATATTTTCACAGCCCTCTTTTTTTTAAAAAGTGTTTTTTTTAATTTTTAATTTTCAAAACAAACACAACACATAAAACCTTCCTTCTTTACACACTGTAGAAAGTGTATCAGTTGGTTACAAAAGACTTTCGTGCATCTCTTCCACAGTCATCAAGCATAATTCATATTCGTAATTAAAGTATTTTAACTCAGATATTTATACATGTTACCGTCATCATACCTCCATTTTCATTTGACTATAATTGTTTAAATGTCCTTCATCATAAAATATACCAAGATTTAATACATAACCACATACTGGCATTTCATTTACTATTTCTAAAATCCTCCAATGACACTAAATCCTTATGTCCTATTCTAGCTAATCATCCATAATATTTACTAACAAAGTTTTCTATCCTTCTTTCCAAATCACTGTTTACAATTTGCATCTCATTTCCTTATATTGTACCCATACATATATATACATTATTATCATTATCCCTCCTTTATTTGACTATATCCTGCATCATATCATTTTCCCCCCTAGTAATCAAGACTTAACTGAATCTAACAATTCTTTTTTAAATTATTATTAACCTTTATATATAATCCAAAAGGGTTTCTAATCTTCCTTCCATGGGTACCATTCAATATTCATATCCAGTTATTACTTATCATAACACTACGCATTGTATACATTATTATTATCATTATCAATTATGTATTTAATTATATCTATTATCACTAAATTTCTCTAAGTTTAGCTAGTTTTAAATTATACTTCACAGCCCTCTTTTTGACTTGTGCAGTGTACAGGTCCTCAATGGAAGGCAGGTTGGTAAGAACTGTTTTTTCTGCAGTTCAAATTATCCGCTGAAGTCTGTGTCTGTCTTGTTTGGTTGGGAAGCCAAACCAGACAGTTATAGAGGTGCAGATGACAGACTCAATAATTCCTCTGACGCAGACTCAATCATATAAGTTTAACTCCTTTTAGCCCTGTGGAACTCATTACCACAAGACACAGATATGGCTTCTAACTTAGATGACTTCGTAGAAAGTTAGCACCCACACCTCTCCTAGAAGAATGAAATATTTTGAGAAATATTTAAAAAGGCGGGATAAAATATTTCCCCTAAAAGAGAAATAAAAGTCATCAGGGAGACAGAAACTCAGAGCCTCAGCTCATTGCCCCCAGGCTGATAATATACTGAGTCCAGCTTTTAGAAATGCAAATTTGGTAACCCATTACTCCCTGAAACATGGTCTGAACAAAAATAGGGTTAGCCCTCAGCCACAATAGGAATTGCTCAACAAGCCCCTCATTGCATCAGCCCAAACTTCAACCAAACTTAGCTCAGACAAACTGAGCCAATAGAATACATGTTCTTGCACGGGAACAGGAAGCTCAAGTTCAAAGCCCAAGAGAAGGTATAAAAACCCCTCACTCTCAACTCCATGTGGTCAGCTACCCAGAATCACACATACCTGGTGGTTCTGCTTCATCAATAAATGGACCCTCTTTCCAATCAGCCTCCATCCTCCATTTTGTCTCCAGTGCCTTTCTCCCACTTTGGAACTGAACGAGGTGGATATTTCTTCCAACAGCTTTAAACCAGAGCTACCAATGCATCTTGTGATGATTGTGTCATGGTTCCAAATAGCATCCAAAATTAAATCAGAGTCCAAGGCAATGTATTGCTCAAAGTTCCAATTTATTAAGAGAGCCATGTTGGCACATCTGGGAAAACCCGAATCTGAAAGCTTCCCGGTTTTCCCCACCCAGTTGAAAGTTCAAGATCTTGCCTCCACACCCACAAGTCCATCCCATGGTCCAATTTCCCACTGCCATGCTGGCAGTTCCACCCATCCTGTCAGGTGCAGAGGTGCAAAGAGAAAGGATGACCTTGGCTTTCTAGAAAGAATTTTGTTATGGCTACCTATCATCTAACTCCGTACAATCCCCCTCTCCCATTTTCCCACAATAGATAATGCATAGTAGAATAATAGAAAATGTGTCAGGCCTGAGATCTACAAGAAAATGTGGCTGCAGGCCTGACAGCCAATTTTGCTGATCAGCCAATTTGTTTCAGAGTCTGTTGAGTGGAGAAGTCACCCAGCCTAAGGCAGGACGAAAACCTGGGTCTTCTCATTTCTCTTCCAGGACTTTCACCACCATGGTGGCTTTCTCTGGATGACCACAGTGAGAAATAAAATGCCGGGTTAAGATGAGATCGATAGGGGCATTCTTTGGTTTTCGTGGAGGAAATCTACCCATCTATGCGGCGGCTAGGAGTCAAAAATGACTTGGCACATCTTCATAATTGCCATCATTAGGTTTTCATGGTTAAACCTGATTGCCTGAAAGATTAGCTAACAATGCAGTTCAGAAAAAGAAGGAAGAAAAGAAGACAAGCAAAATAATCCTTTATTTCTTCCACCTGAATTTTCCTGCATAGCTTTCACTCATCAGCCAGTTAATTAAGCCTACAAAAACAGATAGTATTACAAACAAGCTGTTCGCAAAAAAAAAGGGGAGCGGAAACACCATTCAGCTTAGAATTTGCTGTAGACAAGTCCAAGCCGCATAACCAAAGCTGGCCTACCTGCACATGCAGCCCATGAGGGGGATCCTAAATAGTCGATTACAATGAACTTTCCATTTAAAAAATGCTGGTATATTTTGTCCGTCAAACTGAAAGTAGGTAATGAGGCAGAGGTTGATGATGAGGAATTCCGAGAAGCTTGGCAATTAGACAAGTCAGTTATCAATAGATACATAAAGATAAACCACATTTACACACCATTCAAAGCTAAGAAAGAAACAAAAAGACCAGAACACATCTTCTCCAGCAAACAACATCCAGATAAACAGGGATTAACACCAGACAAACAATCAAGCAGAAAACAGTCAAGGAACACCAAGAAAAAAAAACACACACTTGCACCAAGAATGGTACAGCAAGCTACTGTATGTAAACAGTGAAGTTAACCCCACATCCATTGGCACTGAAACATCTGCCAGCAAACAACCAAACTCAGAGAGCATCAAGGACTCCACAGTTCAGCCCTGAGCTACATATATTCTCTTCTATTAAAGGCCAACTTTGGAATTTGACATGTGGTACTCTTGCCCCTTTTAAAAGATGCCACATTGGGGAGAGTTCAGCTGGAGGATCATTCATAGGCACCTTCTTGTGATGTGGATATAACTTTTTAAAAATATACAGATCAATATTATTTTGATTTTAATGTCAGGGATGAGACATTTCCCTTTTTCCTTATATGCTTATGTGCTTCTCTAGTTTCGATAGGATTTGTCTTAATCGTTGGCTGTTATCTTCAGGTTTTCTCCATCTCTGTTCTTGATTCCTAGGTAAAGGTACTGTCAAGTGTGTGCATGTGTGCTAGTTGTTCCCAACTCTAGGGGGTGGTGCTCATCTCCGTTACAAAGCCGAAGAGCCAGCGTTGTCCAAAGACGTGTCCGTGGTCATGTGGCTGGCATGACTAAACGCCGAAGGCGTACGGAGCACTGTTACCTTTCCACCAAAAGTGGTTCCTATTTTTTCTACTTGCATTTTTACGTGCTTTAAAACTGCTAGGTTGGCAGAAGCTGGGACAAGTAACAGGAGCTCACTCCATTACGCGGCCCTAGGGATTCAAACTGCCGACCTTTCTAATCACAAGCTCAGCGTCTTAGCCACTGAGCCACCGCATCTTGATCGCTATTACAGTTTTATTTGTCGTTATCCTTCTTTGCACCAATTTATATGCCACCCTTTTCTCTGAAGCCACTGAACAGGAAATTAAGCCATACAAAAAACAAAACCTCTGTCTGTTAATATCCCCAAATAACACCAACCATCAAAGGCCAGTGGTTCTGAGACGTGGGAGGGAAAAGATCATGTTTTACAAAGGGTTCCATATCCTTAGAGTCCAGCGTATGTATTTTAAGAAAGCAAAGTACAGACACTTCAAAAAACCAGCACCCACCCACGACTTCTATCATGCCAACATGCCTAATGCCATGCCAAGGAAATTGGCGTTTAAAGAATTTGCCTAGGTCAAGCACGGGGTAGATATAAAAAGTACATTATCAGGAAGAAACAGCTTGTAAACTATGTCCGCCTACCAGAATAAACCGAGATCGTTTTGTTGTAGAATCATGAAAGTCACTTTGTACCCCAGCTGTCCCTGGAAAATCCTCAAAGTGATGCTGCTTGTGTAACCCTTGGATGGCCTTGCTCAAAGGATGATCGCTTTCATGCCACTGCATGGAACTGTCCATGCATATGTACAGTCTAAAGAGTGTAAACCCTTTGGGGACACCTGACTGGCCGTCTTGTAAAGGACCATTGCTATGGTGATACTTACACAATAACAATTATTCAATTCATTATGCTGTACTATTGAGATCTAAGCTGTATGTATGTAAATAAGAAACCAAATAAGCACTATAATATCAACAGAAGCAAGAGCAATAAAACAAGGAATAACCTTCCTTCCTTCCTTCCTTCCTTCCTTCCTTCCTTCCTTCCTTCCTTCCTTCCTTCCTTCCTTCTTCCCTTCCCTTTTTTTCAACCCCACAAGTGAGTAGCTTCAAGGTATGTAACTAATACCTTGTATTATAAGATAAAGTTAAAGGTTCCCCTCACACATATGTGCTTGTCGTTCCCAACTCTAGGGGGCAGTGCTCATCTCCGTTTCAAAGCCGAAGAGCCAGTGCTGTCCAAAGACATCTCCGTGGTCATGTGGCCGGCATGACTAAACGCCAAAGGTGCACGGAACATTCTTACCTTCCTATCAAAAGTGGTTCCCATTTTTCTACTTGCATTTTTACATGCTTCCGAACTGCTAAGTTGGCAGAAGCTGAGACAAGTAACGGGAGCTCACTCTGTTACGCAGCACTAGTGATGGGCTGGCCGTTAAAGCAAGGTCATGGCACACACTTGAAAGTAAACCAGGAAGACTGTAATTGGGGTGGGGGGGTGGCACGTCTGGCAAGGAACAGGAAATATCCATGTGTAAAGCTTGTAGGAATTATGGGTAGCTAGAAAGCTGATAAAAGGTAACAAGGATTAGACAATTTGCAGACCTCAGCCAAAAGTTAGCAATGGAGATGGTCTGCGGCAAATGAAATGTCTATTAGATAACTTCTGGAGCATTCATTTGCCAAGGCTTAGGAATGGGACAGCTATAGACCAAGAGAACAAATTGTAGAATTACTGCTAAAATGTTTATTAGATGATATTTCTTATTATTTCACCTTGTCCCGCCTTCTCCTTTAGTGAAAATGTATAAAGCTTTCTTAATCCTTTGTTCTTGGCCTTTTGACCAGGAACCCTTTTCCTTGGAGTACTCCAATAAAAAGCAATCAGAAAACCTGCACCTCCATCATTGGCTTCGGCACCAAGCTCAGACCCAAATTGGGGCCAACACTAGGGAAAGGATGTGATTGGGAAAAAAACTGCCGTCAATCATGACTAACCGCAATAGGGAGGGCCCAAGGGCCGATTTTCGATGCCCCCATAAGTATCCGATTAATGCCGCTTCCGGATGCTCTTCAAGGACAGCCGTCTGTAGAGCACACTACATGGGCCCAAACGTGAGATGACTAAGACGTGAGTAAGAGCAATTATTTCAACAGCTACTGTAATAATTAACCTAATTCTATTGAAAACGAGAGATTGATGCCTGCATTAGTGGGGCTAATTACTATTTGTTTATGTATTTAAAAGATTGGTATGGCTGCTTTTATCTTAAAGCTATAGCTCTGGGTAGCTTACAACAGCAATAAACCCAGAGCTATTAAAAACGGCAAGCCACTGCAACCATGAAAATAAAACAAAATTTGGCACCTCAGTCATCTCCTTGGAATGTGCCATGATTAATGCCAGACAGCCTCACTCTAGCCAGCACCTAGGAAAAAGCCTGGTCTTGGTGTCTATGGAGACTCTCGGTCACCCAGATCAGGGTTGTCCCGAAGGTAACTTTTCAAAAGACAACCAGACTTTTTCCAGGGACCTTGGATGTCTTCTGGTCTAGCCCTCTCCTCAAGCAGGAGATCCTATACCAGCGATGGTGAACCTTTTTTGGCCCGCGTGCCATAAGCGGGGGGAGCGCAGGGGGGTCGTGCGCAGGTGTGCCGCACCCATAATGCAATGCACAACACCCTCCCCAGCGGACATGTGCGCGTGACAGGTGCTCCCCCCCATTTTTGTATGCTTTATTTCGCCCTCTCCAGGCTCCAGAGGTTTTATAGGAGCCTGGGGAGGGTGAAAACAGCCTCCGCTGCCCCTCTGGAGGACAAAAAACGACCCTACAAACAAACCGGAAGTCACTTCTGGTTTGCTTGTAGGGCCGTTTTTAGTTTTAGTTTTTTTTTTTTAGTTTATTTATTTGTATGCCACCCTTTTCCCTGGGGGGACTCAGGGCGGCTCACAATCAAAAGGAAGGGGGGGACAGACTTTTACATATAAGACAGTACATGATTAAAACGCAACATTCATACCATTCGGGCGGGTTACAATCTTTAGCCCCAGGCCTGACGGGATAGCCAGGTTCTAAGGGCTGTGCGGAAGGTCTGGAGGGTGGTGAGGGTACGAAGCTCCACGGGGAGATTGTTCCATTGGGTCGGGGCTACCTCCTCCGCGTGGTGGCCAGTCGGCATTGGCCAGCGGATGGAACTCGGAGGAGGCCTAAACGATGAGATCTAATGGGTCGTGTGGAGGTGATCGGCAGTAGGCGGTCTCTCAAGTACCCAGATCCACTACCATGAAGGGCTTTATAGGTGGCAAGTAGCACCTTGAAGCGTATCCGGAGATCGACAGGTAGCCAGCGCAGCTCGCGGAGGATAGGTGTTACGTGGGTGAAGCGAGGTGCACCCACAATCGCTCGCGCGGCCGCATTCTGGACTAGCTGAAGTCGCCGAATACTCCTCAAGGGCAGCCCCATGTAGAGCACATTGCAGTACTCCAGCCTAGAGGTCACAAGGGCCCGAGTGACTGTTGTGAGAGCCTCCCGGTTCAGGTAGGGGTGCAACTGGTGCACCAGGCGAACCTGGGCAAATGCCCCCCTGTTTTTAGTTCTCCGGAGCCTTCAGGGAAGCCTCTGAAAGGCTCCTGAAGACTCCAGAGGGCTTAAACCGGCCCTACGAGCAAACTCGTAGTTATTTAGTTATTATTTTTAATTATTGGTTTTTTGTAATGTTTTATTAATTTTATTTATTTTTGACACCGTTCGAAGAAGAATTGATGCCTTAGAACTGGTAAATTAAAGAGGTAAATTATTGCAAATACCACAGATGGCCAGTGCAATCGACGGAGAGGTGCTGAATCATATCAAACCAGGAACATCACTGGAAGTCAACATCACAAGACTACGTGGGAGAAGTCTGATGCTAGGAAGGGTTAGTGGAACAAAAAGAAGGGGCAAGCAAAGAACTCGCTGGCTTGATTTCGTCATAACTGAAGAAAAGAGGAACATCTAACAACTGAAAGAAGTTTGATAGGTAGCATGGAGAGCACTTGTCTAGAAAATCACTAAGAGTCGGACATGACTGAACAGTTAAAACTACCACTAATGTTTATTTGTTTATTAACTTTTGTCAGAAGACGGATATGTGTTTATCCAAGCAAGTTTAAACTCCTAGCAGTTCTCGTAACCTGTTAAATATCATAGACATCATAGAATAACAGTTGGACAGGAGCTTGGAGGTCATTTAGTCCAACCCTCTACTCAAGCAGGAGACCTTATAGCCATGATGGTGAACCTATGGCATGAGCCCTTTGTTAGGGTACTTGAGGCAGCTCCAGTGTGCAATGGCCTTCATTTTCTGCCATTTTTCACCCTCCTGAGTCTCCAACTTGCAAACCGGAAGTTTGGGAACCGACTGGAAGTTCAGAAGCCTCCTGAAACCTCTGGAGGGAGAGAAACAGCCCTAAGGGCAATCCGGAAGTTCAGGAACGGACTTCCAGGTTGCCTGTAGAGTCGTTTTTCACCCTCCGGAGGCTTCAGGGAAGCCTCCTGAAACCTCCAGAGGGAGAAAAACAGAAGTCGGTTCCCGAACTTCCGGTTTGCAAGTTGGAGACTCAGGAGGGCGAAAAATGGCAGAAAATGAAGGCTGAAGTTAGCTGGCCAGTGCGCATATGCATGCACTGTAGGGTCCGTAGTGCCATTTTTTAAAAAGAGCCGAGGTGGTGCACTGGTTAAAGTGCAGTACTGCAGGCCACTTCAGCTGACTGCTATCTGCAGTTCAGCGGTTCAAATCTCACCAGCTCAAAGTTGACTCAGCCTTCCATCCTTCCGAGGTGGGTGAAATGAGGACCCAGACTGTGGGGGCAATATGCTGACTCTGTAAACCGCTTAGAGAGGGCTGAAAGCCCTATGAAGCAGTATATAAGTCTAACTGCTATTGCCATTGCTATTTTTTGCCCTCGGGGGGGGGGGGGGGAAACTTTCCTAGAAAGCCTCTGGAGCCTGGGGAGGGGGGGAAAAGGTCCATCCCCCGCAAATGTGTGGGAGATTGCACGAATTCACGGGGGGAGGGGGGGTCGCACGTGCATGCACAGGGGATCATGCACATAGAATTATGAGTGTGGGCATGCCCACACATGACCCTCCCTGTGGTCCCCCCCTCCCCCCGCTTTTGGCACGGGATGGCAAAAAGGTTTGCCCTGCATTTCAGACAAATTGTCCAGTCCCTTCTAGAAAGCCTCCAGTGATGGAGCATCCACAACCTTTGAAGACAAGCCATTCCATTGGTTGTTAGTTCTCACCATTAGGAAATTTCTCCTTAGTTTACAAGTCTTAAAGCTGTCAAGTTTGAACATCCTGGGGTTTTTTTCCTAAAGGGTTAGGGGGTGCAAGGGTGTTGTAACTTGACAGCTTTAAGACTTGTGTGCTTCAAATGCCAGAGTTTCTGAGCCAACATTTTGGTTGCTAAGCAAGAGTGTTGTTAAGTGAGTTTCACCACATTTTACAAATTGGCCATGCCCACCCAGTCACATGACCAGCAAGCCACTCCCACCCAGTCACATGGCCAGCAAGCCACTCCCACCCAGTCACATGGCCAGCAAGCCACTCCCACAAAGCAGGCCACACGTACAGAAGAGGTTCTAAAAACTTTTGAAACCCACCACTGCTCCCAACACAGAATAATTGCCATGGCTCTCATCATGGGGATGCCCATTAGGTGCTACTTCCCCTCTTGATTTTATTTTTACAGCATTTTATTTTTAAAAAGAAAGGAATGAATGAAAGAATCTACCAGAGCAACACATTTATTTCTAAAACATTCCTGGACTAATAAAGGAGAATATTTGGAGCTTAGGGTTGACATGAGAGGCCCTGATTGCTCTCTGAGCATGATCATTTTCTTGCAGATGTTTCATCACCCAACTAGGTAATGACATCCATGCTGGTGAGGAGTGCAGTTTGACACTGCACTCCTTACTAGCACTGATGACGTTACGTAGTATGGATAATGAAATGCCTACCCCCCACTCCCCCAAAAAAGCAACCAAGCTCAGAGAGCACCAAGGACCTCCTTACATTTCTGGGCTTTGCATACAGATAGTCTCCAATTGACCAACAGAATTTACGATCAGGATTTCCGTCGCTAAGTAAGGCGCTTGTTAAATGAGTTGTACCTGATTTTGTGATAATTTTGCCATGGTTGTTAAGTGGAATTTGCAGTTGTTAAGTGAATCGTGTGGTCATTAAACCAATCTGGCTCCCCCCCCCCCATTGAGTTTGCTCGTTGGAAGATGGCTAGGAAGGTCACAAATGGTGATCACATGACCCCGGGATGCTGCAACTGTCATCATTGCATGCCGGTTACCTAGTCCCTGAATTTTGATCATGTGACTGTGTGGAGGAGGCAAGGGTCGTATGTGCGAGGACCAGTTGTAAGTCACTTTTTTCCAACGCCGTTGTCCCTTCAAATTATCGCTGAGCCACTTGTACAAGAGTTCTTAGATATTGGAGACTTTTTTTCAAGTGTAACATGGACACACTTTCAACCCTTTGACGTAGACCAGAGTGGGAAACCAAGGCTACGTTTTTGTTTTATTTATTTTATTCTAGAGCAGTGTTTCTCAACCTTGGCGACTTTAAGTCCTGTGCTGGCTGGGGGATTCTGGGAGTTGAAGTCCACAGGACTTAAAGTCGCCAAGGTTGAGAAACACTGCTCTAGAGTAACAGTAATAGGAACCTTGCAAGTCTGAAACTGCCTCCCTCCTCCCTCCCCTTCTCTTCCTGATAAATAAGGAGGGTCAACTCGGAGTCACTGTCTCACATTGCAATCAATCAAGGTTAGGATTACAATGAAGAAGGGAAAAAGTGCCCCAAACAAGGAACTGCCAAACAAGCTAACAGAACAGCCCAACCATCAAGGCTACTCCCGACCAACACTGACACAACAAGTCACTAATATATAAATAAAACATATGATGATGAACGGTTACAGAAACTAGGCATGGCTAGTCTAATGAAGGGAAGGGCCAGGGAAGAAATGATAACAGTGTTCCAATATTTGAGGGGCTGCCACAGAGAGGAGGGGATCAAGCTATTTTCCAAAACACCTGAAGGTCAGACAAAGGAATAATGGATGGAAACTGACCAAGGGGAGACGCAACCTGGAAATAAGGAGAAATTTTATGACAGTGAGAACGATCAACCAATGGAACAGAAGTTGCCTTTCGAAGTTGTGGGAGCTTCATCACTGGAGACTTTCAAGAAGAGATTGGACAGCCATTTGTCAGGAAAGGTGTAGGATCCCCTGCTTGAGTGGAGACTGCGTGGCACGACATAACCGCGAACGTCAAAAGCGCGCCGACAACACCGCGGCGCTAAAACCGCGATGTCAAAAGCGCGCCGACAACAGCGCGCCGACAACAGCGCGCCGACAGAAGCGCGATTTAACTTAAGGTAAGGTTTAGGGTTAGGTTTAGGGTTAGGTTTAGGGTTAGGTTTAGGGTTAGGTTTAGGGTAGGTTTAGCGTTAGGTTTAGGTTTAGGTTTAGGGTTATTTTTAGGGTTATGTTACAGCGCGCTTCTGTCGGCACGCTGTTGTCGGCGCGCTGTTGTCGCGCGATTTTGACGGTGCGGTTTTGTCACCGCGCTTTAGTCACACGCGCTTTAGTCTACTGCAATTTTGTGGTGGAACCGGAGACTGGACTAGATAACCTACAAGGTCCCTTCCAACTCTGTTAATCTGTTAATTTAAAACATTATATTTCTGCCTTGGACACAGATTCCCTTTTCCTGACCATTCTCTTGATTACACCTCTCCCTCCTGCTCCTTTTAAGATTATTATCACAGCCCATTGCACAGATCGCACCTGGTCTGGGAATGTGACTATCAGATGACATGATGATCCCTTGTCACTCACTACCCAGATTAACAGATTAACACATTTCACCAGAACTGCATGTGTCACTCTCTGTCCCCTCCCCTGAGGTGAGGACTTCTGCATTATGCAATTTTTCTCCAAAGGAGGAAGGGAATGAATTAAAATCCAATAATTAGCTCAATCCATTCTCCTGTTTTTTCCACAATGGGAGGAAAAAGAACTTTTCTGAAAAGCTCATAAGGAATTGAGCCGAGGTGGCGCAGTGGATAAATGCAGCACTGCAGGCTACTTCAGCTGACTCTGTAAACCGCTTAGAGAGGGCTGAAAGCCCTATGAAGCGGTATATAAGTCTAACTGCTATTGCTATTGCTATAATGAAGGAAGCAGCTTCTTTCCTTGCGTCTGCCAAGAACCTCTGATAGATCTTCTCTTCCTCCTCAACATCTTAAGATGTTGAGACTCTGGATAGAGTGCACAAAAGAGCAACAAAGATGATTAGGGGATTGAAGAGCCAAGGTGGCGCAGTGGTTAAATGCAACACTGCAGGCTACTGCTAGATCAGCAGTTCAGCGGTTCAAATCTCACCGGCTCAAAGTTGACTCAGCCTTCCATCCTTCCGAGGTGGGTAAAATGAGGACCCAGATTGTTGGGGGCAATATGCTGACTCTCTGTAAACCGCTTAGAGAGGCCTGAAAGGCCTATGAAGCGGTATATAAGTCTACTGCTATTGCTATATTGCTATTGAAGGCCAAAACATATGAAGAACGGTTGCAGGAACTGGGTATGTCTAGTTTAATGAAAAGAAGGACTAGGGGAGACATGATAGCAGTCTTCCAATATCTCAGGGGCTGCCACAAAGAAGAGAGAGGTCAAGCTATTCTTCAAAGCACCTGAAGGCAGGACAAAAAGCAATGGATAAAAACTAACCAAGGAGAGAAGCAACCTAGATCTAAGCGGAAATTTCCTGAAACTGAAAACAATCAACCTGTGGAACAGGTTGCCTCCAGAAGTTGTGGGTGCTCTATCGATGGAAGTTTTTAAGAAGAGATTGAACAGCCATTTGCCTTGAATGATATAGGGCCGTGATAGTGAAACTATGGAACATGTGCCCAAAGGAGCACATGAAGCCATGTTGCTTGGCACACGCGGCCTTTCCCGTTTGTCTTCTGGGTTTGTGGTGTCCATGTGTGCATGATGATCAGTTGTCTGCGTGCGTGGCCCTGCCAAAAACCAGCGTGCGCATGCATGCTGGCCAGCTGATTGTTGGGTGCGCTTGCGCACCAGAAACAGGAATGTCAGCTTTTCCGGAGTGCGGCCCCAACGAGCAGGTGCACGCGCATGCGGTGTTTCCGCGCAACGTTTTCGGCACTCTGTGCCAAAAAGGTTCTCCATCACTGATACAGGGTCTCCTGCTTGAGCAGGGAATAGAAGGCTCCAAGATCCCTTCCCACTCTGTGATTCTGTTATTTCTCTTTTCAAATGAGGTTAAAAACTGAATGATAGTCCGTTCCCCAGGTCTAGAATGCATTGTGCAATGGATCCCTTTCTCTTGCATGCCATTCCTCTCATCACCTTTAATTATATGCATTTCTTTTCTCTCCCTTTCACCCCAAAGAAAAGCCATCAAGACTGAATCTTATTCTAACTTCACAATCATCCAAATTGACTTCTTCAGCACTTTCTCCCATTCTGCACCAGCTAACAGATTCAATGCAATGCAATGCAATGCAATGCAATGCAATGCAATGCAATGCAATACCACACCACACCACACCACACCACACCACACCACACCACACCACACCACACCACACCATACCATACCATACCATACCATACCATACCATACAATACAATAGCAGAGTTGGAAGGGACCTTGGAGGTCTTCTAGTCCAACCCCCTGCCTAGGAAGGAAACCCTATACCGTTCCAGACAAATGGCTATCCAACATCTTCTTAAAGACTTCCAGTGTTGGGGCATTCACAACTTCTGGAGGCAAGCGGTTCCACTGATTAATTCTTCTAACTGTCAGGAAATTTCTCCTCAGTTCTAAGTTGCTTCTCTCCTTGATTAGTTTCCCCCCTCCCCATTGCTTCTTGTTCTACCCTCAGGTGCCTTTGAGAATAGTTTGACTCCCTCTTCTTTGTGGCAACCCCTGAGATATTGGAACACTGCTATCATGTCTCCCCTAGTCCTTCTTTCTATTAAACTAGACATACCCAGTTCCTGCAACCGTTCTTCATATGTTTTAGTCTCCAGTCCCCTAATCATCTTTGTTGCTCTTCTCTGCACTCTTTCTAGAGTCTCCTCATCTTTTCTACATCGTGGCCACCAAAACTGGATGCAGTATTCCAAGTGTGGCTTTACCAAGGCATTATAAAGGGGTATTAACATTTCAATGATCTTGATTCTATCCCTCTGTTTATGCAGCCTAGAACTGTGTTGGCTTTTTTGGCAGCTGCCTGGCAGTGCCTGCTTAATGATACCTTAACGACATCACCTCTGCGTCTTCCAGTAACACAACATGTTTCCCCTGTTGCACCACTTCCCCCGTTGCACCAGGAGAAGCTTGGAGTCACCCACACTGCTCTTCTCTTCCCCTTGGGGCTCATTAGGGATAACGAGACAAATAGATCCATGCTGTGCATTGCTGGCGAGAAATATCCTCATGGCTTACCTGCCTATATCCTTCCCTTCCTGCCAAAGGGAATGCTGTTGCCCTTCTCCAGATCTGCAGGATGCTTCTGATGACCTCAAATGGCTTCCAAGCTGTGGCACAGAAGACCAACATTGCCAAGGCAAAGAGGCTTTTAAAAAGCAGCACAAAAGGAACAGGAAGTAACTCACTCCACCCAGTCTCCTGTTCTTGCTCTCTCCTTCATCTCTCTCTCTCTCTCTCTCTTTCTCCCTCCCTCCCTCTCTCTTGAAACCTGTCCCATGACAATAACTGCAATCTTGCTCACCTGTACACCTGAGAAGCAAAATCTTTCCAACTCGTGGCAAGCTACACGATAGCCCCTTTCACTTTTTCCACCCTCAACAGGCATTTTGCCAAGAAGAGGCTAAACACATCGCAGTCACCCAACACGTTTTCTTCCCCCCCCCCCCTTTCCAGCATTTTTTTTGGCCCAAACCCAATTTGATCAGTGGGTTGTACCCAAGGCAGAAGAACGGCATCATCTCAGTCATGCTAGACCTACCAAGCTCTTGACCACATTGTTGGCATCTGTCCCAGACCAGTTCTGCTAAGAATGCCTCTTTCCCCTCCTCGGCAGGTAGGTAGACGGACGTCATCTGCTTTTATATCCTAATCTTCAAAGCCTCCCAGGTGGGGCTAAACTTAATATGGACCTGAATGCAAGCCATCTAATTTCACATATCTAAACTAAGGAGAAGTTTCAAGTTGAGGGTGATTCTTTGGAGCAGGGCTGTCAAACTCAAGGTCCAGGGGCTGGAGTCCGCCCGTGGGGTGCTTAGACCTGGCCACTCTGGAAATAGCGAAGGACCGGCTCAGAGTGCCTCTGCCAATGAAAATGACGCTCAGGAGTGCCTCCCATAGCTCTCCCGAGCTCTGTTTTTACTGGCAGAGCGCTTGGGCCACCAGAAGCGCCCCCCCCCCCCGACATGTGCCATCAAGTTGGCAAAAAACGGCCCTGATTTTAGCCCTCTGGAGCCTTCAGGGGCCTTCAGGAGGCTTCCCTGAAGGCTCCGGAGGGCAAAAAACGACCCTATGAGCAAACTGGAAGTCACTTCTGGGTTGCTCGTAGGGCCGTTTTTAGCCCCCCGGAGCCTTCAGGGACCTTCAGTAGAGTCATTTTTTGCCCTCCGGAGCCTTCAGGGAACCCTCTTGAAGATTCCTGAAAGCTCCAGAGGGCTATAGTATGTTCCCGAACTTCCGGTTTGCCTGTAGGGCCGTTTTTTTGCACTCCAGAGGGCGAAAAATGGACTCAAAAGAAGGCCGAAGTCAGCTGGTCAGTGGGCCCATCCGTGCTGGCCAGCTGACAGGGCAACACCTCGCGTGTCCTGACAAATGGCTCCGCGTGCCACCTGTGGCACACGTGCCATAGGTTCACCATCACGGGTATAGAAAATATAACAAAAGGAGATGGTATATATTCAGAAACCAATAGAGATGCAAATGTTGTATATATGTTCTAAAAATAATACTCATGAAATAAGGAGGCACATGTATGAAACAATAGGCCATAGAATGGAAAATTAGAAATTAGAAAAAAGAATGCCGATAGCGGAAAGCTGTAAAAATGTAATTGTGATTGGAATGTTTTGAATTGAATTGATTATAGACCAATAACTTTAACATATGTTGCCCATGAAATGTTTTGAGAGACTGGTGTTGAACTATATTAAGGCTAGCCTTCCATCTACTTTGGACCCATGCCAATTTGCATATAGGAGTAATAGATCAAGTGATGATTCTATGTCTATTGTTGTCCATACTGTATTATATCATTTGGAACAACAGGGAACATATATGTAAGGTTGATATTTGTGGATTATAGCTCTGCCTTTAACACCATTCTACCCAATAGGTTGTTTCTTAAAATGTCCAATTTGGGTATAAATCAGAGGATTTGTTTGTGGATAAAGGATTTTCTGACAGATAGGACACAGTCAGTAAGGATGGGACCTCACCATTCTTCTACCCTGATATTAAGCACAGGAGCCCACCCACCCCCACCCCCAGGGTTGTGTGCTAAGCCCCTTCCTTTATTCTTTGTACATACATGACTGTACCCCATTGTATAAAACCAACACAATTATTAAATTTGCGGATGAGACAACAGTGGTGGGGCTAATTAATAAGAACAATGAGTTGGCTTATAGGAAGGAAGTGCAATGGCTGACATTGTTGTGTAAAGAAAATAATCTTACACTTAACACCAAAAAGACTAAAGAACTTATAATTGACTTCAGGAGGAAGAGAGATGTACATTTACCATTGTACATAAATGGCGAGGAGGTGGAGGGTTGGTAGTTTTAAATTTCTGGGCATTTATATCTCAGAGGACCTCTCATGGACCATGAATGCTTGTGAAGAAGGCACAGAAGAGGCTGAACTTCCTGAGAATGCTAAGGAAGCTAAATCTATCTCAGCATCTACTTCTGTCCTACTATTGCAAGATCACCTTTTGCAACCTGCTGATGAGCAAAGTCAATAGGTGAAGCCAGATTCACTTAACAACCGGGTTACTAATTTATGAACTGCAGTTATTCACTTATCAACTGCAGCAAGAAAGGTTGTAAAATGGGGCAAAACTCACTTAACAAATGTCTCACTTAACAACAGTTAAATTACATTTAAAACAGAAATTTTGGGCTCAGTTGTGGTCATAAGTCGAGGATTATCTATAACTATTTTGACAATGGTTCCAGTGGTGGGATTCAAATAATTTAACAACCGGTTCTCTGCCCTAAGGACCAGTTGGGTAGGCAGGGCTCAGTGGTCATGTGACCGGGTAAGAGAGGCCAACTCAACATCGCTGACGTTGATGGGCGCTTCGCCTTAGCTGTTACAATGTAATCAGGATTAACCAGAGAGGCGGTTTCTGTAAGCAGGGCAATAAAGATTAGGCTAGAAACAGAATGTTTCCTTCCTGCCTTCCTTACAGGATTAGCCCTGTAAAGTGGAGAAAAACCAAAGGAGATTTCTTCCAACAACTGGTTCTCCCAATTGCTTAGAAAGTTAACAACCTGTTCTCCCGAATAGGTGCGAACCGGCTGAATCCCACCACTGGGGTTTTCCATTATCGTATTTTAGAAAGTTGTTTCAACTTCCCAACCTAACCTACAGCTCTAATCTTTTTGTTGGCCTCTGAACAGCTAACCAAGTCCACACAAACTGGATTTTAGGTATCATTCAAAATTCATAGTTTTCCAAAATTCATATTCTATTTTTATCTTTTTTTTTAAAAAAAAGTATATTAGAGAAAAACACCTCAGCAATGCATATATTCAATGAAATACATTAATGAAAAGAATGTGCAAAGGTGGATTATATTAGGGGTCCTGTTTGCAAAATATAATAATATGAAGGATGCGGTGGCTCAGTGGCTAAGACGCTGAGCTTGTAGATCAGAAAGGTCGGCAGTTCGGTGGTTCGAATCCCTAGCACTGTGTAACGGAGTGAGCTCCTATTACTTGTCCCAGCTTCTGCCAACTTAGTAATTCGAAAGCATGTAAAAATGCAAGTAGAAAAATAGGGACCACCTTGGATGGGAAGGTAACGGGGTTCCGTGAGCCTTCGGCATTTAGTCATTCCGGCCATATGACCACGGAGAACACATTTGGACAGCGCTGGCTCTCTGGCTTTGAAACAGAGATGAGCATCGCCCCCTAGAGTCAGGATCAACTACCACATATGTGTGAGGGGAACCTACTACCTTTACCTTTTTTTGCAAAAAAACAAATTTTGCGCATTAGGCAACTTGACACACAAAACTGCATGTACATGAAGAAACATGCACCAAAATACCTATCAGCCTTTGCAAACTCTTGAATGCCTTTTGATCCATTCACAATAGATTAGTTTAGAATTTAATTCTGCCATGCCACTTTTGATCTCTCCATGAAATTGTGGAGGGAAGGAATGCAGCGATTTATAACAGGAAAGTCATAAATACATGGGTGGCATTTCTATTTCATCTTGTTTCTATTCTTTTTTCAGGGTGTGGAGGCGGTGGAAACTTGAAAATCTAGAAGCTGATGTTCAATTCATCCCAGAGAGATTTGCCTTCTGATACAGACTTTTTTTAAAAAAGAATCTGCTCAGTTTATGGATGATTTTAGAATTCATTTTATTTGTGTCTGTGGTTTTATATGCATCCCTCGTGGTTACAGCAGTTTCTCAATCTTGGTAACGTTAAGTTTTCTGGAGGTCCGAATCTTTTGAGCCTCAGGCCTTTCCTGAGAATTGCCAGCCAATTCTTTGGAAGACTTGAAATAATAACAGCAACAACAACATCATAACATTATGTTTCCTCCTCTATTTCTTTATGTGCACAGAGCATGCTTTCTAATTAGGAGGCAACCTAAATCTGGCTTATGTAAGATGTCAATCATTCACTCTAAAAGTAGGTAAACCTGTTAGCAGTTGATTCATCACTTTTGGTGACATGGAAAGGTTACAGATAATTTTCAACTTACGATCAAAATTGGGATCAGAATTTAAATGGCTAAGCAAGGGGATTGATGCAGTTGTGCCCAATTTTACAACCTTTTTTTGCCATGGTTGTTAAGTGCATTTGTGTAGTTATTAAGTGAATCACATGGTCACTTAGTGAATCTGTCTTTTCCCATTGACTTTGCTTGTCAGAAGCTGATTGGGAAGATCACAGATGGTGATAGCAATAGCATTTAGACTTATATACTGCTTTACAGTGCTTTAAAACCACTCTCTAAGTGGTTTACAGAGTCAGCCTATTGTCCCCCAATGATTTTGGGTCCTCATTTTGCCCACCTAGGAAGGATGGAAGGCTGAGTCAACCTTGAGCCTGGTGAGATGTGAACTGGCAAATTGCAGTCAGCCGGCAGTTAGCAGAAGTAGCCTGCAGTACTACACTCTAACCACTGTGAAGCCCTCACATCTTCAACCTTCAACAAGACCGAGTGGCTATTGATGCTCCCTCCCAAAGATGGTCCAGCTATTCCATCTCTCCGCCTGGGGGGTGAAATTATACGCCCCTCAGAGAGGTTTCGCAATTTGGGAGTCCTCCTGGATCCGCAGCTGACTTTAGAACACCATCTGTCAGCTGTGACCAGGGGGACCTTTGCCCAGGTTCGCCTGGTGCACCAATTGCGACCCTATCTGGACCGGGAGGCCCTTCGGATAGTCACTCACGCCCTCGTGACCTCAAGACTGGACTACTGTAACACGCTCTACATGGGGCTGCCCTTGAAGAGTATTTGGAGACTTCAGCTTGTCCAGAATGCAGCCGCGCGAGCGATTGTGGGTGCACCTCGGTACACCCACATTACACCTATCCTCCGCGAACTGCACTGGCTGCCCATTGGTCTCCGGACGCGCTTACTTTTAAAGCCCTACATGGTATCGGACCTGGGTACTTGAGAGACCGCCTCCTGCCAATTACCTCCCATAGACCTATTAGATCCCACAGACTAGGCCTCCTCCGAATCCCATCTGCCGGCCAGTGTCGGCTGGCAACTCCCCGGGGGAGGGCCTTCTCTGTGGCTGCTCCAGCCCTCTGGAATGATCTCCCCATTGAGATCCGGACCCTCACCACTCTTCCGGCTTTCTGCAAAGCAATTAAGACCTGGCTGTTCCGGCAGGCCTGGGGCTGTTGAATCTCTCAGCCCCACTCGAGGATATGACTGTTGTTGTTTTTTAAAATGTGTTTGTCTTTTATTTTTTATTCTGTACCCCCTTCCCTCTTTGATTGCTAGCCGCCCTGAGTCTCTCGGGAATAGGGCGGCGTACAAATTGAATAAATCCAATCCAATCCAACCTGCCAAGGTTGAGAAATGCTGCCCCTGAGTTCTTCCGACAGATAATAAAAAGCAAAACAGCCTTAACTGGGGCCTTAACTTTGATGGCTCTTGAATATTTGTGCCTCTTTCATCCAAATACCAAACTATTTTTTAAAAAATAAGTTACACCTTAATGCTGAAAGACCTGGAGAGTCAACTGACCTTCTTTGCTGTAGTTTTAAGTTTTAAGCTCATGGCCTCTTCAGTTTGGGGAGTCACACCAAATAGAGCTTGACAATCAGCCCAACCTTGCTGGAACTTTAGAAGCCCTTAAAGCAGAGGTGGGTTCCTCCCAGTTTTGCCCAGTTTGGTCGAACCGGTAGACCGAGGCTCTGCCCATCCGCTTGGATGCTTCTGCGCATTCGCGCGAGCATGATTGAACCGGTAGTAAACCAGTTAGCAATGCACCACTGGGATGGGGATGTTAATAGACCTGTCAATGTGACTCATTACGATGACAGTCATATGGATTATACTACTTGTCCTTGGATGCTCCCGTGCTCTTACTGTGTTTTCGTTAGCATTATTTATGCTTTGGTGGAGCTGGATTAATCTTATGTTCACCAGGCATAGTAAAATTGTGAGATGAGCAACTATATAAATCAATATTTGCTGCAGCTGCCAAACACGCTAATTCAATCCTAGGTTGCATAAACAGAGGAATCTAGATCACATGAAGTGTTTATACCACTTTATAATGCCTTGGTAAGGCCACACTTGGAATACGGCATCCAGTTTTGGTTGCTGTGACATAAAAAATTAATATGTTGTGCCTCTAGAAAGAGTACAGAGGAGAGCAACAAAGATGATTAGAAGACTGGAGGCTAAAGCATATGAAGAACGGTTGCTGGAATCATGTATGTCTAATTTAATGAAAAGGACCAGGGTGACATGATAGCAGTGTTCCAAAATCTCGGGGGCTGCCCCAAAGAAGAGAGAGTCAAGCTATTCTCCAAAGCACCTGAGGGCAGAACAAGAAGCAATGGGTGGAAACTAATCAAGGAGAGAAGCAACTTAGAACTAAGGAGAAATTTCCTGACGGTTAGAACAATTAATCAGTGGAACCACTTGCCTCCGGAAGTTGTGAATGCCCCAACACTGGGAGTTTTATAGAAGAGATAGGATAACCATTTGTCTGAAGTGGTGTAGGGTTTCCTGCCTAAGCAGGGGGTTGGACTAGAAGACCTCCGAGGTCCCTTCCAACTCTGTTATTCTAATATCGCAAATAAATAAACTATTCACATGCTCACTTTTATTTTTGGCATTTTCAGTTTCTACAGCCTTGGGCGTTCTAAGCTCTCCTGAGCATGATGCAGTAGCCATGCAGAAGACTACTGTTATTTTGAGAAGTTTAGTATCATATTTTGATTTCTCCATCATATCAAGTCTAGAAGCTCATTCTGAGCTAACCTGCTGGCTTTTAACTGTTGTTTAGTGATTAAGGAGAAGGAGAGGAATCTTCATGTAGCTTCAAAGCTTTTATCAATGTGAAAATTTCAAACTTTTGATTCCCATCCCAAGCTCATGTGCCACTCAGTCTAAGTCAGTTCTGTCGTTTCATGACCACAGGAGGCCTTGAAGTCAAGGTGCCAGGTTTTGATAGAAACCTTGAGGTGGTGGTGGTGGTGGTGGTTTGTTGAGAGCTTCTGCACAGAATGTAGCAACGGCTACTATACAAATGAGGTACTATCATACAGGCTAAATTGTACCATAAATGGTTGAGGGAGTTAGGTAGATCTAGCCCAGGGGTGTCAAACTCAAGGCTCGGAGGCTGGATCTGGCCCATGGGGTCCTTAGATCTGGCCCCTGGGGCCACCCTGAAAACAGTAAAAGACCAGCCCGCATTGCCTCTGCAAGTGAAAACGGAGCTTGGAGGGCTGTGTGTTGCCCCCCCTAAGCTCCATTTTTGCTGGCAGGGGATTGCAGGAGGCTGTCGCAGCCAAAAACGGAGCTCGGGAGCCCGTTTTCACTGGCAGAGTATTTGGGCCTCCACAGGGGTCTGACATGAGTGATGTGAAGCTGGCCACATACCCACTGCCCTCCCCCCACACAGGGGTGGATTTTTAAAAAAATTACTACCAGTTTGGTGGGCGTGGCTAGATGGGAGGGCATGCCAATTACCTCCACTCGACCAATCAGATCCCACAGATTAGGCCTCCTCCGAGTTCCATCAGCCAGTCAATGTCGACTGGCAACCACGCGGAGGAGAGCCTTCTCTGTGGCAGCTCCGACCCTATGGAACGAACTCCCTGTGGAGATTCGTACCCTCACCACCCTCCAGACCTTCCTCATAGCCCTTAAAACCTGGCTGTCCCGACAGGCCTGGGGCTAAAGACCTTAACCCTACCCTAATAGTATGAATGTTGTGCTTTTAACGATGTATTGTCCTATATGTAACGTGGTTTGTCCTCCCCTCCCACTGAACTGTGAGCCGCCCTGAGTCCCCCCAGGGAAAAGGGCAGCATACAAATAAAGTATCTTATCTTATGTGACTGAGTGGGCATGGCCAACTTGACATCACTCATGCACACTCAATCACCTGACACCCCCACCAAGCCACGCCCACTGAAGCGGTGGCAAAACCGGGCGGGGGTCTTCGCTGTCTTTTGGGGGAGGATCCCCAGAGTGCCCTCACAGGGAGCTTCTCTTTCTGGCCCACAAGCAGAGAACAAGGTTGCTACCTGGCCCCCACTTCCCTCAGTCTCTGCATCGCTGCCCACCACCAACTCAACTCCACACAGAATGGACTGTGGAGGGGGCCATAAGCCAGGTTGATCAGCGTGGCGTGCTGCTCCAAGAAGCCGTGTTCGGCTCCCACCTGTGCTTGGCAGCTGAAGCGGTCTGTGTGCAGCGAGCACGGCTAGGAAATGCTGCCGGAGCCACTGGGACAGGTCCAGGGAGAACCCACACGGGTAGCCCAGCACCCCAAAGAGGTCTGTGCAGGGCCCCTCCGCTGAAAAGTGCAAAAGACTCCAGACCCAGTGTACCCCAGTGGACCCCAGACCCAGTGGAACAGCATAGCTCCATCAGCAGCAGTGCCCGGCGGCCTGAGAACGGGGTGGGGATAGGGCAGCCGCCTGCCCAGCTGCTGGAGCAGATGTGGAGGCAGGTGTTGCGCGCAGGACCTCTTCAGGGTGCTGGGTTGCCCATGTGGCTTCTCCCTGGACCGATTCAGGGGCGTGGCCAGCCTGGGTTGCTGCCGGTTCCAGCAACCCAGGCCACCAAGTTACTACCAGTTCGGCTGAACCAGTCCAAACCGGTAGGAACTCACCTCTGCCCCCGCCAAGGTCAGACACAATCCTGATGCGTCCTCAATGAAATTGAGTTTGGCATCCCTGAACTAGCCTATCAAAGAGAAGGATTAGAGCAGTGGTTCCCAAACTTTTTCAGTCCACCGCCCCTCTCATTAGAGTAACATGGTACTTGAGGGACTGTCACAGAGAAGAGGGGATTGACTTATTCCCCAAAGCACCAGAGGGCAGGACCAGAAGTAATGGGTGGAAGGTTGTTAAAGAGAGATCCTATCCAGAAGTAAGGAGAAACTTTCTGATAGTGAGAACAATTAATCAACGGAACAGCTTGCTTCCTGGAGTTGTGGTGCTCCATCACTGGAGGCTTTCAAGACAGATTGGACACCATTGACCTCGATGGTATAAGGTCTCCTGTCTTGAGCAGGAGGTTAGGCAAGAAGACCTCTGAACTCCCTTCCAAATTTAGGATTCTAGAATTATGTTTGGAAGAGTTAGTGGTAAAAGGAAACCGGTATGTCAGATAACATGACGGCTGGGCTCTGTCAAAGTTACACCAGCCAGACCACAAAGAAACTCAAATAAATAGTGCTGGATTGGGAAAAATGGAGAGAGCTGGCCCATTGAATTGCCAAGAGTCGGACTCCGCTGAAGGGATTACATCATCAGCGTGTTCTCTGAAATTGGCCTCTGCTGCTGTTGTTATTAAGGAGCTCCTGGCAGCTTGTAAGAGATTTGGGTATCGTCTTGCTCGGTGCATATGTTTTTTTTAATGTTATGCTTTTAAATCTGTTTGTTGAGCTAATAAAAAAAAAAACTTAAAACCCCTTTATTCAATGGTTTGTTTATTGTCTCTGGACCGAAAAGAACCAATTGCCTGGGCACCTCATTCGTGCCCTGACGTTTCACAAAATTTCACATGGTTGTCCAACTTCTTTCATGGAAGCTTTATCATGCAAGGCATTAGCTCAGTGATGGGAAACCTTTTTTGGCTCGCGTGCCAAATGCGGGGGAGCGCAGGGGGGTTGTGCAGGGGCGTGCCACACCCATAATGCTATGCCCATGACCCCAGCGCACATGCACGCACGACCAGTGCTCCCACCCATGGCATGCTTATTTCACCCTCCCAAAGCTCCAGAGGCTTTATAGGAGCATGGGGAGGGTGAAAACAGCCTTCCCCACCCCTAGAAGCCCACCGGAGGCTTCAGGAGCTTCCCTGAAGCCTTCGGAGCGCGAAAAACTGGCCCTACGGGAAACCAGAGATTTGGGAACTGATTTCCGGTTTCCTTGTAGGGCCGGTTTTAGCCCTCCGGAGCCTTCAGGAGGCTTCCCTGAAGGCTCCGGATGCCAAAAAAAGTCCCTACAAGCAAACCGGAAGTGACTTTCAGTTTGTTCATATAGGGCCATTTTTTGTCCTCCGGAGCCTTCAGGGCCCTTTGGAAGGCTTCTCTGAAGACTCTGGAGGGCTAAAACTGGCCCGATGGACAAACCAGAAGTCACTTTCATTTTCTTTTTTAATAATTTTTTTTTATTACATAGACAACATAATCACATAACAATAGGAAAAAAAACAAAGGGAAAAGGGAAAAAAAGGGGGGGGGAAACCCATCATCCCATACAATATGTCATTTGATCACAGGTGCATCCCTACTATGTTTCCCCCCATACACACATCCCGTATCTCTCTGTTGTATATTTAATAGACACCACAATAACCTAGGGTTTAAAAAAAAAAAAGGGAAAAAAGGGAAAAAAGGAAAAAAAACCATCATCACATGCAGCATGTCGTTTGGTTACAAGGATTTTAACATCTGCATCTTCAAATAATATTTACCGTCTCAAATATTTCATCTAATATAACTAAAGGCCTCATTTTCATTCTACAATATGTATTCAGTTAACATTAGCATCATTTTCCCCCAGAAAGTATACTTCTATTTATTGTTAACCTTGCATTTCACACCTTCAAACAGAGATCTTATTCCTTCATTTTTCAACAAAGCATCGCTGCCTATATATACCAGTTTTCATTCGTTCCCCTATTAGAATTGCTTTATCAGCAGCGAAATATCATTATAATAAGTTCTTAACCTTATACATTATATCCCCAGACCTTATATTAATTCTTCATTGTGTCATTGTTAGATTATTGTCACGTTCATTTTCAAGGAAGCCTCCGGAGGGCGAAAAATGGCCTCAAAAGAAGGCTGAAGTCAGCTGGCCAGCGTGTGAATACATGCTGCCCAGCTGACAGGGCAACCCCTCGCATGCCCTGGCAAATGGCTCCACGGGCCACCTGTAGTTCACCATCACAGCATTAGCTCATTAACAAAAAAATTAGAAAGATGCTACATTCTTCTCTTTTTCTACTCTTGCTAAGCCTATCTGTTCATGGTGGTTGGTAATCCAGTTGCAGAAATAGGTAGAAGTAAAAATGAAATTAATCCCATGATGAAACTGGAATTGTGCCAACGTACTCAGAAGGACGTGTAGGACGTTAGCACCCACCCCTCTCCTAGAAAAATGAAATATTTTAGGAAACATTAAAAGGACGAGAAAGTTGTTAAACCAAACAGCCAGTTGTTAAACGCTTGTAGGAAGTTAGCACCCACGCCTCTACTAGGAAAATGAGCTATTTTAGGAAATATTAAAAGGACAGAATATTTCCCCTAAAAGGGAGGCAGAAACCCACCCACCCCCACCTTTGTCAATGGGCTATTAAGGCCTGAGCCAGTCTATTCTACATAACAAAGATCTACCCCCTTCAGGCAGAGCCATAATAGGAATCCCAAAGCCCTTTCATTACGTCATCACCCAGCAAGGCTCAACCAAGCTTGGGACTCAGGACAGCCTACAGAGTTGTCCCTGCATGGCCCCAAGGGAGTCTGACAACCAATCAGAATACAAGCTCAAATTCAAAAGCCCAGAGAGGGCACAAAACTCAGGCACTCTCAACATCTCCTCCCTTTTTTTTTCTTCACCCAACATCTTCCAGGCATGTGATCTTGTCCACCATTAAAACCATCTTTCCAAGCAGCCGCCATGTTTCCAGTGTCTTTCTCCCCACTTGGAACTGAGCCCAGAAGGACATTTCTTCCGACAGATAATAAACAGCAAAACAGCATTTTCTGGGGCCTTAACTTTGATGGCTCTTGAATATTTGTGCCTCTTTCATCCAAATACCAAACTATTTTTTTAAAATAAGTTACACCTTAATGCTGAAAGACCTGGAGAATCAATTGATCTTCTTTGCTGTAGTTTTAAGTTTTAAGCTCATGGCCTCTTCAGTTTGGGGAGTCACACCAAACAGTGCTTGACAATCCTTATCAAAAATGGATAATTTTCATGGCAAGGGCAGCTAAGGTTAGACCTAATAGATAATATTATTTTCCCAGGTAATAATTACTAGGTGAAAGAAAAACATTTTAAAAAAAACACACCAAAGGTTAGGACACTGGATTAGGAGCAGAATCGGCAATATTGTATTCCTTTCCAGCAAAAATCCTGTTCCATCAAGAGGTTTGTACGATTTTTCTCACTTGTAAATGTAGAAGATGACATTGTAATTTGCTAATGCGCATCTCTGCAACTGTTTCAGTTTTACATTGTTGCGGGGGGGGGGCAAAGATGACCCCTTTATGACTTGTGGACTTCAATTCACAGAATTCCTGAGCCAGCATGGGATAACTCTGGGAGTTAAAATGTTGTTGTTAGTTGCTAAGTCATGTCCGATCCATCGCGACCTCATGGACAACGTTCCCTGCCCTCTACTATCCTCTATAATTCATTTAAGCTCATGCCTACCGTGTTTCCCCGAAAATAAGACAGGGTCTTATTTTCTTTTGAACCCTGAAATAATTCACTTGGCCTTATTTTTGGGGAGGTCTTATTATTTTTGAGGTGCAGGAGGAGTTTAGTGTGGCTACCACATGGCTGCTGCTCTGTTGGAATATTTTTGGGGAGAACTTATTTTCAGGGGATGGCTTATTTTAGTGCATGCACTCAAAAGTCCAATTTGGCTTATTATCCGGGGCGATCTTATTTTCGGGGAAACAGGGTACTGCTTTGGTGACTCCATCCAGCCACCTCATTCTCTGTCATCCCCTTCTTCTTTTGCCCTCAGTCTTTCCCAGCATTAGGCTCCTCTCCAGTCAGTCCTTCCTTCTCATTAGGTGGCCAAAGTATTTGAGTTTCCTCTTCAGGATCTGGCCTTCTAAAGAGCAGTCAGGGTTGATCTCCTCTAGGACTGACCGGTTTGACCACTTTGCAGTCCAAGGGACTTGCAGGAGTCTTCTCCAGCATACACAGGTCATGAAATACACAGGTCATAAAGAGGCCATAGTTGCCCACCCCTGATGTTATGAGTCTAATTCCTATTTGCTCTTCAAAAATGTCTTTGAAAATTTCAGAGTTTGCTGGTTGACTTTTGCAAATTTTTCATACATATTTATTATTCTTTAAGCAGCAAATTGATCTCTCTCTCTCTCTCTCTCTCTCACTCCATTTCTTACCCTGCATATTTATTGGAAAATGTAGAACAGTGTTTCTCAACCTTGGCAGCTTTCAAAAGTGTGGACTCCAACTCCCAGGATTATCCAACCGCCAGGGAATTTCCCCAGACTGGTTGCAGCATTCTGGGAATTGCAATCCGCACCTCTGAAAGCTCCCAAGATTGAGAAACACCGGTGTAGAAGGCCTTGGTGTGTTTATGCAGCATATTTAGCTAATGCTGGCAAAGATGTGTAGAATTTTTCCTTTACATTTTCTCATAAAATCCATGCAAACATATTCAGCTGTGACAAGTGTCATGTGAAGTCTTAATACCACTTTATAGTGGTAAGAGCACACTTGGAATATTTCCTCCAGTTTTAGTCACCATGATAAAAGCAAAGATGTAAAGATTCTAGAAATAGTGCAGAGAAGAGCAATAAAGATGATTAAAGGACTGAAGGCTAAAACATACTGTTGGAATTCATCATGGGAATGTATTTCTATGCAGTAACTACAGTCATATTCAGCCAGTAGATGGCAATGTTTACAAGTGGGTCTATGGTATATACTCTATATGATTTTGTTCTAAGTACAGTTTCCTGTTTCCTGTTACAGTTAAAAGGTTGAACAGTAAAGCACATTGTGACAGTACTCTTTGTACTGGTGCTATATATAAACAGATTTTCTAACACATATGAAGAACAGTTGCAGGAATTGGGTATATCTAGTGTAGTGAAAAGTACTAGGGGTGCCATGTCAGCAGTATTCCAATATCCGAGAGGCTGTCACAAAGAAGAGAGGGTCAATCTATTCTTCAAAGCACCTGCAATAGATGGAAACTAATCAAGGAGAGAAGCAATCTAAAATTAAGGAGAAATTTCCTAACAGTGAGAACAATTAATCAGTGGAATGACTTGCCTCCAGAAGTTGTAGGTGTTCCAACTCTGAAGATATTTAAGAAGAGATTGGACAACCATTTATCTGGTATAGGGCAAGGGGGGCAAATTCAAGGCCCGGGGGCCAGATTTGGCCCACGGAATGCTTAGATCTGGCCCGTGGGGTGGCCTCAGAAACAGCAAGGATAGGCCCCTAGTGCCTCTGCCAGTGAAAATGGAGCTCAGGTGAGCTGCCCTCAGCTCTCCCAAGCTCCATTTTCGCTGGCAGAGAATTGCAGGAGACCATCACAGCTGAAAACAGAGCTTGGTTTTCACTGGCAGACCACTTGGGCCTCCACAGGCACCCCTGACATGAGTGACATATAGCTGGCCATGCCCCACCCCACCCCCCCGAGATCAGACACAAGTCTGATGCAACCCTTAATGAAATCGAGTTTGATACCCCTGGTATAGGGTCTCCTGCTTGAGTTCAACCAGAAGCCCTCCCAACTCTGTTATTCTGGGTAAATATTTTGGCATCCAAGAAAGATCAAATGAATTAGGGAGGCCCAGCAAAGCTTGTGAGAAAGATCCAGGAGTACTAATAAGCCACCAATTTTCTTTAAAAAAAGAAAACCTAACACATTACTTAACAGAAACATCATGTTCGGATCACTAGAGGGAATGGTTTCTTTGTATGCTGTGCTGATTAGAAAAGCCAGTGTTTAGTTCTGTGGGTTCCACTTCAAAAGGACATGGAGCTTTTGGAGCAGATGCCCCCAAGAAGTGTCAAGATGATAAGGGATCATAAAGTCCTCTGAAGACCAGGAGAAGGAACTTGGCTTGCCTATCTTTAAAAAAAGAGAAGGCTACCAGTTCTTACTTCAACAGCTCTTCTCCATCTGTAAGCTAAGCATAGACTGGCATAGATTTGATAGCAGAATAACAGAACTGAAAGTGACCTAGGAGGTCTTCTAATCGGATCCCCTGCTCAAGCAGGAGAGCTTATACCATTTCAGAGAAATGTTGTCTAATCTCTTCTTGAAAATCTCCAGTGGTGGAGCACCCACAATTTCTGGAGGCAAGGCATTCCACGCATTAATTGTTATATCAGGAAATTTCTCCTTAGTTCTAGGTTGGGTCCAATGGTGGGAAAAAATTTTCCACCGGTTCTGTGGGCATGGCAGGGAAAGGATACTGCAAAATCCCCATTCCCTCCCCACCCCACTAACCTGCTTTCCAGCTCCGTTCTCCTGTTCAGAGCAACAAAAGAAGATCAGCTGGGAGGTATCCTATTTGCTAGTTCTCAAAGAACTACTCAAAATTTCCACTACCGGTTCTCCAGAACTGGTCAGAACTGGCTGAATACCACCTCAGGTTGGGTCTCTCCTTGATTAGTTTCCACCCATTGCTTCTTGTTCTGCCCTCAGGTGCCTTGGAGAATAGCTTGACTCCCTCTTCTTTGTGGCAACCCCTGAGATTTTGGAACACTGCTATCATGTCACCCCTAGTCCTTCTTTTCATTAAAGTAGACATACCCAGTTCCTGCAACTGTTCTTCATGTTTTGTCAAGCCAGCAAACCAACATAAATTGGGTCAGTCATGAGACTGACTTGCTTTACAACTGTTACAACATCCGACCATGATAGATAGATTCTTTCTGTTGAGGACTACCTATACAGCATAGCTAGGATTGGGAATGGTTTTGATATATGTCTAGACCAATGAGGTAAACCATTTGTTAAAACCCATCTCCCCTTCACCAGGGTAAAAATGATGGTGGAAATGAGGAGAGGACACTGGAGATGTTGAGACTCTAGAAAAAGTGCAGAGAAGAGCAATCAGGATGTTTTGGGCACTGGAGATTAAAACATATGAAGAACGGTTGCAGGAACTGGGCATGGCTAGTCTAATGAAGAGAAGGACCAGGGGGACACAGGATAACAGTGTTCCAATATTTGAAGGGCTTCCACAGAGGAGAGGGGATCAAGCTATTTTCCAAAGCACCCGAAGGCCGGACAAGGAATAATGGATGGAAACTGTTCAAGGAGAGATTCAACCTAGGAATAAGGAGAATTTTTCTGACAGTGAGAACAATCAACCCATGGAACAGAAGTTGCCTTTGGAAGTTGTGGGAGCTTCGCCACTGGAAGATTTCAAGAAGAGATTGGACTGCCATTTGTCAGAAATGGTTTAGGGTCTCCTGCTTAAACAGGGAGTTGGACTAGATGACCTATAAGGTCCCTTCCAACTCTGTTAATCTGTTAAATTTGCTAGACCTCCCTGCCAATCTTTAACTCATGGACTTGAATCAGCCTCAATAACAGACATCTACTGGAGCAGCTTGCTTTTCTGCTGTGGTCTGATCCAGGTAGTTCTCAACTTATTATCATAATTGGGACCAAAATTTCCATTTCTAAGCAAGGTGGTTAAATGAGTTGCATCCAATTTTATAGCTTTTTTTGGAATGATTGTTAAGCAAATTGCTGCAGTTGTTAAGTGAATCATGCAGTCATTAAGCAAATCCAGCTTCTCCCATTGAATTTTGATCATGTGACCATTGGGCATGCTGCCTACTTGTAAGTGCAAGGACGCATCCCGAGTCACTTTTTCTCAGTGCCATTGTGACTCCAAACCGTCTCTAACTGAATGAAGTCAAGGATTACCTGTATTGTTTTCCAGAAGTGTCTGCAGTGAGGCTTCCAGGGTGGGACCTTGCTGATGGTGGCAGCTTAACGAGCTGCCCCCGGGTTTCTGGTCGCGTTATCTGCCTAAATACCTGGTAGATAAACTCATTCTTCAGGCAAAGAAGAGTGAGAGAGAGAGATCCAGCTGGTAAGAGCTTTTCTTTGAAGTTTGCAGCTTTTTTTTTGCTGCGAATGGAAGGGGGGGGGCAACCAAAGGCTGAATCACATCTTCGTGCCAGAAACCTCTGCTGTATCTATTACGGTGCAAAGTAAGGATCCTCCACTTAGGACAATTTTTGATATATTTATTTGAGATTAATACAAGCAGAGTCCGTACCTGAGACCCTTATCTGCCTTTTTAAAAAAAAAAAATCCTAGCTTCATTTTTACAAGAGCTTCTTTCGTGCACGGGGTTTTTTTTCTTAAAAAATAAGCTCCTAAAATGGCGATTGTGCCACATTCCTAACTATCCGGCAAAGAACAGTGATAAAAAAGATCAAAGGAACAGCCAGCCAGCAGTCTCTTACTAATTAGTTTCACTTCTCTGAAGAGCTTACAAGATTTTTTTCCTATCAACTTTTAAAAGTTTTAAAAGACTCCTTGTTAATATAGAGACATTCCAAACAGAGATGAATATGCTGAACTGTTTTGTTACAATGCTAATCTTTTGAAACCTGCTTTGTTACAATGCCCTTTTCTGAAACCTTTTGAAAAACCTCTAAGAACAAATAAAGGGGGGGACTTAATACTTTCTTTCCTCGTAAGCTACACAGCGGGCCAGTAGAATTTGAATAATTGTTGAATAATTGTTTGAAGAAAAGATATAATGGCATCAAAATTAAATCTGGGGAAACCTCTTATTAGGACTACATCTCACACACTTGGCACAAAGTCGCAGCTTCCACTCTATGCCCCCTACTGGAGATTTGCTAACGAAAGAACTTTTTTTTGAAACTTTCAGAGAATTCAGAGAGGAGATAAAGAAACTTAAAGCAGACTTATATGATAAGCTTGATACTAAAATTGCCAAAACAATAGCAATAGCAATAGCAGTAGACTTATATACCGCTTCATAGGCCTTTCAGGCCTCTCTAAGCGGTTTACAGAGAGTCAGCATATTGCCCCCAACAATCTGGGTCCTCATTTTACCCACCTCGGAAGGATGGAAGGCTGAGTCAACCCTGAGCCGGTGAGATTTGAACCGCTGACCTGCTGATCTAGCAGTAGCCTGCAGTGCTGCTTTTAACCACTGCGCCACCTTGGCTCTTATTGACTCCAACAAATGGTGATATGCTGGGACTTGTAAGTGTATTGACAGAATATGTTTCTGGAATGGAAGATAAGCTAGAGGTTCTTGATGAAGCCAACACTAATTTGACTTCCAAAACTGAAGTGGTGCAACAAAGAGTTGAAAACGCTGAAAAACAAATTGTTATGATACAGTACAGACAGATGGAGCTTGCATTAAGAGTCAGGGGCTGCGCGAAGACAAACAGGAGAACTTGAAGCAGATTTTTTCAGAGGCTTTTAACCGTCTGGTGGAAAGACCGGGGTCCAACTTTGACTGGCAGATTGAAAAAATTTATCGCGCTAACTCTTGGGTGGCAAAACAGAAGCAACTCCCCCGAGATGTAATTATATACTTTGCTACAAGAGAGTTCAGAAACATGATACTACAAGAGTCTTATAATACCAGGCTTCAAATTGGCGGACAGGACTTGATTGTCTTGAAAGAAATACCACCCCAAATGCTAAGAGCCAGGAGAGATTATGCTTTTCTAGTGGAAGAACTCAGAAACCGTCAGATACAGTATAGGTGGGATGTGCCATTTGGTATTATAATTACATTTGATAAGCAAAAATATTGTCTCAACTCTGTATGGGAAGCCCGAGATTTCTATCACAAGATCCTGAAGGTGGGACACCCTGAATCATCTGGATCTGGAGAAAGACCACAAGAAGGACAAGATAAACAGCAAATCACACAACTACCAGACAAAAAGCACCATTTCCTCCTTCCGGAAGGGCAAGGGGTCAGGGAACAAAGATCTAGCCGTATGACTACCAGACGAATGGGAAAACAAGGTACATTGCAACAACCTCAATAATCACCGGCCATTGATCAAGGAGTTGTGGTCTGAACTCTTTACAGAAGAGAAAAAAAATATTTCACTATCTCAAACAGTTCAAGAACGATATAATTTGTCTGCAAGAAATTCATATCAAATCAACTGATCAAAAATATTTGTTCAACCCCGAACTTGGTCAATATTTTGTGACCTCTGCTACGGAAAAGAAAAATGGTATAGTTGTATACTTAACAAAAGACATTAAGGCTGAACTAATTGAAGCAGATCCCTTTGGAAGATATATCGCATTAGACCTAATTCTAGAAGGGAAAAAGACTTGATGGACGACTTCGAATTGAGAAATGTTTGGCGAGAAAGAAACGCAGAGGCATATGACTTCACCCTTTTTTCTGATGGACATCAATCCCTTTCAAGGATTGATTTTATACAAATCACTAATGATTTATTTTCTAGGGTGAAGAAGACAAAGATTGCGGGAGGGTCCTTTTGGATCATAACCCAGTCTGGACGGAATTGGGAAGGGTAGTGCAGGCAAGAAGGTCTTGGAGGTCGAATGAGAGTTTATTTAGATATGAAAAGTATATTAATGATTGTAAAAAATTGCTATCTGAATACTTTGTTCTGAATATGAATAAGGGTACATTCATGGAATTTGTAGGGGATGCAAGTAAAGCGTATATGAGAGGAGTACTGATGAATATAAACAAAATACATAGACATAAACAAAGGCAAAAACGAAAAGAATTGGAAGAGGAAATTAAAAGAAAAATTTGAAATGTATCCAAATTGTGTTATAGAGGGAAGGAGGTGTTTCAACAGGAGGAGATTTAAAAGGCATTCCAGGAATTTTTTTTTACAGAATTGTACAAAGGGGACAAAATTAAGGGTTTAGATATAGACAGATACTTAGATAAAGAGATAATACCCCTAGTTAGAGAAGAGTACAGGCAAAAGTTGAACCAACAAATAACCTCTGGGGAAATCCTGCAGGTAATAAAACAACTAAGATTAGGAATAATGTAAACTGCTTAAAGTTTGTGTAACAGCAAGAAGCTGAGTTCAATGCAGAGATTTTACTGACTTTTTTTTCTTTTTTCTTTTTTTAAAAATTTCCTTGGTTTTAATATATTTTAGACTGTGTTTGATAAAAAGCTATACCGTGTACGGGCTCTGGGAAGTCGGGCGGGGGAAAGGGAGGTGGGGCCCTAGGGGGGACGGGGGAAATATAGTATGTGCTAGATTTTAAAGTAACATGATTGCACTTGTATACTGTTGCTTTTTTAATTCTAGTGTAAAAATAGGAAGCTGAATATATTGATAGATAGTAGAAATACACCGAAGGGAGGAACAGAGGGAAAGAAGAAAGAGGGGTAGAGAGGGTGGGAGAGAGGATCGGAGGGAGGGTGAGATGGAAGGGAGGGAGTGTATTGGGGGAGAGGAGTGATAGAGGGGGAGGGGAAGTAGGGTAGAGGGGAATGTTGGAGGGGAGAAAGGAAAGTTGGAGGGGGGTGAAAGAAAGGGTGTATGAAGGGTTGAAGTGGTATATTGGGTTTGTATTTTGGGGAGTATTGTTGACAAGGATGGCTGTGTTTATTGCTCAATGTTATATGGCCCCGGTTATGCACAGTATATATGTGACTGTATGAAATGAAAATGAAAATAAAACATATTTACCAGAAGTGTCTGCAGTTTATTTTAGAGTTTTAACAGTGGACACAGATTTTTATTTGCCCTGTTATTTTTATTTTGGCTTGTATTTCACTGTTTCGAAACTATTGGCTGTTATCTTTACTTTAAAGCAGGGATGGGGAACTAGGTATGGCCCCCATTATGACCTGTGGACTTCAACTCCCAGAATTCCTGAGCCGGCTAGCTCAGGAATTCTGGGAGTTGAAGTCCACAGATCTTAAAGGGGCCATAACTTCCCATCCCTGCTTTAAAGGTATTGTATCCATCAAAGGTGAAATTCAGAAGGTTCTGACCAGTTCTGGAGAACCAGTAGCGGAAACGGTAAATGCCACCTTTGACTGGCCCCGCCCCGGTCTATTCTCTGCCTCCCGAGTCCCAGCTGATGGGGAGGGAATGGGGATTTTGCAGTATCCTTCCCCTGCCACGCCCACCAAGCTATGCCACACCCACCAAGTCATGCCCACAGAACCGGTAGCAAAAAAAATTGAATCCCACCACTGGTATCCCTGCTTGGAGATTATTCTACAGGAGAGGAAAGGAGGACCAACATGTACCACGCATTAATCTTCCCTTTTCTGACCTCTGCCAAAGCAACCTGCATGGCAAAGTATTCAGGGAAGTGCGCCAGCAGACTGAAGAACTTGCTGTGACGTGTGAGCCAGGCCTCTTCTCCCTGCACCAGTTGTCACTGTGGGAGATCACAACCAATTCCTTGGCTTCAGGAATCCATCTCAGGTGGCTAAGAGAAGCCGAAGGATTGTTATAAAAGCCTCCTTCAAATAGCCAAGAGGTTATTCTGTGAACCGGAAAACGGCAGATTCTGTTCTCCGTCCTTTCAGAGAACATGACATGGAATGAACAGCAGCTAGTCCTTGACTTACAACCATTTGTTTAGTGACCATTTGAAGCTGCAATAGCTCTGCTAAGAGAGGACTTATGACCAGAGGTGGGTTTCACATAGGTTTACCACCAGTTTGTCCCGCACCCGCACATTAGCTTCGTGAGCATGTGCACCTTCCGTGCATGCGCTTTGCTCGTGCACATGCAGCTTGCACGCATGCGTGCGGCTTAGAAAATGTGGCTAAATAGGATGGCATAGAGCTGGGGTGGGTGGGTGGGCACCAAACCGGCAGTAATGCCAGCAGCGACCTAACCCCTGAGTAACACCACCCTTAGAATACTGCATCCAGTTTTGGACAGCACACTATAAAAAATATGAGGAGACTCTGGAAAGAGTGCAGAGAAGAGCAACAAAGATGATTAGGGGACTGGAGGCTGAAACATAGGAAGAACCGTTGCATGAACTGGGTATGTCTACTTTAATGAAAAGAAGGAATAGGGAAGACATGATAGCAGTGATCCAATATCTCAGGGGTTGCCACAAGGAAGTGGGAGTCAAACTATTCTCCAAGGGACCTGAGGGTAGAACAAGAAGCAATGGGTGGAAACTAATCAAGGAGAGAAGCAACTTAGAACTGAGGAGAAATTTCCTGACAGCTAGAACAATTAATCAGTGGAACAGCTTGCCTCCAGAAGTTGTGAATGCCCCAACACTGGAAGTCTTTAAGAAGATGTTGGATAGCCATTTGTCTGAAATGGTATAGGGTTTCATGCCCAGGCAGAGAGTTTGACTAGAAGACCCCCAAGGTCCCTTCCAACTCTGCTATTGTATTATTGTATTACTCTAGAAAGAGTGCAGAGAAGAGGAAATAAAGATGATTAGGGGACAACTGGAGGCTAAAACATATGAAGAACGGTTGCAGGAACTGGGTATGTCTAATTTAAGGAAAAGAAGAACTAGGGGAGACATGATAGCAGTGTTCCAATATCTCAGGGGCTGCCTCAAAGAAGAGGGAGTCAAACTATTTTCCAAGGCACCTGAGGGTAGAACTAATCAAGCCACCTGGGTGGAAACTAATCAAGGAGAGAAGCAACTTAGAACTGAGGAGAAATTTCCTGACAGTTAGAACAATTAATCAGTGGAACAACTTGCTTCCAGAAGTTGTGAATGCCCCAATGCTGGAAGTCTTTAAGAAGATGTTGGATAGTCATTTATCTGAAACGGTATAGGGTTTCCTGCCTAGGCAGGGGGTTGGACTAGAAGACCTCCAAGGTCCCTTCCAACTCTGCTATTGTATTATTGTATTATCCTAGAAAGAGTGCAGAGAAGAGGAAATAAAGATGATTAGGGGACAACTGGAGGCTAAAACATATGAAGAACAGTTGCAGGAACTGGACATGGCTAGTCTAGGGAAGAGAAGGACCAGGGGAGACATGATAGCAGTCTTCTAGTATTTAAGGGGCTGTCCCAGAGAGGAGTAGGGCAAGCTATTCTCCAAAGCACCCGAAGGCCAGACGAGGAATAATGGATGGAAACTGACCAAGGAGAGATTCAACCTAGAAATAAGGAGAAATTTTCTGACAGTGGGAACAATCAACCCATGGAACAGAAGTTGCCTTCAGAAGTTATGGGAGCTTCATCACTGGAAGCTTTCAAGAGGAGACTGGACAGCCATCTGTCAGAAATGGTGTATGATCTGCTGCTTGGAAGGGGGTTGAACTAGATGACCTACATGGTCCCTTCCAACTCTGTTATTCTGTTATTTCTGCCTTCTCATTTCATATACTTTAGTTGCCCTTTGAAGAGATCAGATGACAGAAATGCCAGAAATCAGAACTGAAGAAGCTTCTTAGATGAGAAGCGAAACATCTTCAAGGAAAAAAGTCGAGTTGCCTTTTGAAAAAAAAAACATCTTTGGGACTCTGGAAGATGCTTTATCTGTATCTAGTTCACAGGCCGGAGTGAAATGAAGGTAAAAAGATGGTGATGCGGTAGAAAAAAGTGGTATGCTCAGGCATGTTTGTTCTGTGGTAAAAGTTTAAAGATCCCTTAACCCAAAAGTGATTTTTGTTTTCAGCAGAAAAGATTTAAGAGGTTTTCCAGATCAAGAACCACTTGAGATACCTACCAAGGGCACTTCTACCACCTACAGACATGCATCTTCTGCACAAAATAAAACTACACAACATCACCAAATGCAAAAACCGCTCTGAGGCAATCAATCAATTCTGAAAGATGGGGAATGGGGTTTACCTGGATTAGCCTGTTTCCCATTTTTTAAATCTTCTTCCCGCGGCTTGGAGTCTTTCTGCATCTCACAGCTCTGTACAACAAATCAAGCGGCCTGGGGTTTATTTTCCTTATCCGTTCAAAATAGTTTTCTTTTCCCCCCGCCAATGTGGAGCAAAACGGACGGCTCTTTCTCTGGCACATAAAAACAGTTCTAAGGACGATAGTCGCAGCTCAGGAATATTGCTTCTTCGATAGCATCTCTTGTTAGCTCAGTGCTGAAGGCAAAGCTACCGTGGACAATTATATAGAGACCTGCCCTATGTTTTGGAATCTGGGCTGTAACTGGATAATCAGGATATGTTTCTCCTAGACCTGCTCAGGTTAATTGATCTTTAATAACTCAACCCCCATAAACTCAAAATT